>NC_045130.1:26036604-26339634 GCF_007655135.1 Punica granatum | reverse complement strand
AAAAACCAAAATAGCAGCTGCTGCACAAGGAACTGGATATTCATAATAGAAGAACAAAATCACATGCAATGATAGGGGCAGCAAAACAATTGACAGCAAATTAAATAGAGAATACTAGCAGAACAGAACATTTGTATTGATGATTAGACGTCAATTGCCACAATACAGCAACTGAAAATCAGTACAAAATGCCATTCTCATAGTGTCTTAAACTTTGGAACAGGTGACGGTGTTCAAGGAGGCAGTATATTCACTTCTTTTTAATGAGCATATAAGTTCTGATACAGACTCAATTAGAACCATAGCAATTTTTTTCACAAAATCATGCACTCCATAAGTATGTTTTTCTTTATACTCTCCCAGCTAAAATTTATTCTGAACTCTACAGACAATTATTAGAAAACCAAACACTTGCAGCAGCAGCTAATATTCTGACTTTATTCATAGTTACACACAGATAAGCACGCCTTCTGACTCAGCCGTCACAATTTTGGTAGTAATTAGCACTGGGCTCAACAGGAAATGATTGTCTAAGATTAAGCAATAGCTCTATACTAAGTTATCACCAAATCACACCAGAAGGCTCGAGGCTGGAAAACTATCTACAGATGGAAATGACTGGCCAGACAGAATCCCCATAGCTTTGACTATAGTGTACTTTGCAAATTACCTTAGCCAGCCCTCCCATGACTTTTCGTTTCCGCTTCTTCATAGAGTCCAAGGGAGATTTTGTAGGTTCCCTCTTATCAGTCTGTAGATGAAGAGGGGAGAGAGGAAAAGAGCATCAGTTAACAGAGATGCTGCTAAATGGAAAAGATATCTAGTAGCATGTGGATTTCAATCTTTAACGCATATAACATAGAGATGTCTACCTTCAGATCATCATCATGAACTTCTCCAACTTCATCTGACTTCTCAGTCTGTCCCTCATCAGAGCCTTTGCCTCTCTGCTTTGATAGGGAACTTTTCTTCTTGCTGAAGCCAGAAGCCAAGATGTCTGAATCCGGAGAACTGCCCAACCTTTTGTGCAGAGATGCTTTATCTTCAGACCCATGGGCAATGTCTACATTGAGGAAACTAGAATCAGAGAACTTCTATGAGAAACATCAACTTATACAACAAAAGTGTCTTTGAAATACTTTTGCGTAGTTTGGCAGGACTTTGAGCAGACGATGACCTCCGACGCTTTGGTATTGAGACCAGGCTTGCAACAGTAGCTTCACTTTTGTTACCATTTTGATGCATTTCTTCACCTTTTCTTTGTTTAGAGGGAGACTGTTCCTGACCGTTGCTAGAATCAAACTTACTGGACAAGCCCAGACTATCCAGATTTATTTCTCGCACCATCTTCAGGACATCGATATCATTTTCAACTTTTTCCTTTTCAGATTTCACAGGTTTGCCTTTTTTACTCTTGGTACCATGTGGTTTCAAACGTTTCATCATTTTCTTTAATGGAAGTTCACTTCCATCCTTGTCATTCTCCTTTAGATCAGTATCTCCAGGATTTTCAGCAGGAACCTGATTTGAACAAAAAGAGGAAATTGAAATCATTGATCAGAATAAATTACGAGTGAGACAGGGTTTCCCAACTCCAAAACATACCTTGCTGCTTATTTCAAGCTTCAGTGAATCGAAGTGAGTCCAGATGCTCTCATCTGCCAACCAAGTCTTTGGTTCACGGGCCTAGCATAATAATATGACATCAGTCAACTGACAGATACGACATGGCACCTTGCAATGATAGTAAGGAAAAACACGGATGGGAACACAAATTACAAGCAAAGGTTTCAGTTAAAGCAAGTAAACACCAGAACTGCGTTGCGAGTGTAGGTCATTAGGCGAATCATAGGTACATACTCCATCACATATGACCATTTGGTTATTGTTCATATGCATCCTTTTTTTAGCATCAAATAAATTGGTGTTCCCAACGCCTTGCAATTTATGATGGATTTGCAGCCGTGAGCAGCACAAAGGTACTGATACTTTATTTTGCTTTCATCTTAAATAAGAGCTAAAAAGTTTCCCCTTTTCAATTCTGTGAAGTGAGAAAGTACGCTTTATCAAGTTTCAGCTAATGAAAAATAGAAGCAAAATGAATATAAAGCCACCAACCTGAGCAAAGGGAAAAACACAGAAAACAAGAGTAATGTACTCACCTTCGCACATATATGCATGTGTATGAGCCACCAATTATTGCCACTATATAACCAGCCGACTCAACTTTGTGCATATGAGCTTCTGGGATGCACATGCAATTATATATATATATATATATATATGTTCTTTCCCAACATTCATGCATGAACAGATTCCTTAATCTATGTCATTTGCATATATATTATGTATATAACATAGCAGATCAAAGACGAAAAGGTCTCAGCATCAACAATTAAGCATTAAAGAAAAGCATGTGGATCTTACGTCGGATCCATCTACTTCCTTGCTCTCATACAATTTGTAAAGTGCTGGGAGCAAAGCAGCTGATACAGGCGGTGCATCTAGATTAACCTCTGCTTTAGTCAAGCGCTTGACAATTGACAGCCCAAGGTCACAGATAGCTTGCGAATTCTGAATCCAAAAGATGAATGTTGTGAGCTTGAGACCTAATGGCCAGCTTACAAATTCTTGAAGTTATTATGACTAATGAAGCAGCATTATACTGTTTAGTGCCTTTTTTTTTCTTTTTTCCTTTTTTAAAGGATAAATAAGACCCATACTTTTCTGCAATCATATGTTTCTTATTACAGTTTATTTTCTTTTCTATTTAGGCTAGGCAAAGAATAAACAGAAAAGTTATCAAAACAGAACAAGTCCTGAAAACAACCTTAGACTTTGCAGCATCAGTGACATCTTCTGAACGCCTGATAGTTTGAAAGATACAAATTATTGATGAAGTCTCCTGTTCCCTACTATCGTTATTTTCTGATTTGCCATCGTCATCTCCATGAACCAGCATAGAAATAATTAAGTACAACCGCCTGAAAACAGAAAAAGATAAGATAAGTACCTGAAAATTTAGTTGGAAATGGATAGTTTGAGTACCAGACTTGATATCTTTTAAATATTTCGAATTATTATTATTCCACTATAGGAACCCACAACTGGAGATTATGGAAACTTCCCTTCAATCATGAAGACCACAAGCATTTTGTCAAAGAGCTCAAGCTCATAAGAAAACACACTACCATCAAGGATTCAAGATCTGAGTCATTTTCATTGTCAGGAAAACAGAATCCAATGTGAAAGCATGGACAATGGGAACTGACATTGGAGGTAATCTCATTCTAAACTTTCAACTAAAATTAATAACTTATTTATCTCTAACTATGCTGTAATCATTTGAGCAAACAGTTCCTCTTTTGTTTTTTTTTTTTTGGTTTTCACTGTACAATAGACAAGATGTACCAAAATAATTCTTAAAATTTTTACAATAACCAACAAAAATTGAAAAGATGCAATAGGAATTTATTGGTCGTGATTAACAGTATATTGCTGATGGTTGCTAATTATTTTCCGAAACATGAAGTGCACTTTTGCCAAGATACTTCATAATCAGGAAGCCAGTTTTGTTGATAGATAGTTCAAAGCCAAAACATAGGGGTCTTACAAGAAAAACAAGGACCATAACACATCTGTCCATATATTTGTTAAGAAGCTGAAGAGTACCAGAACATATTAATCCATTGGTACAATCAGACAATAGTTAAGCATATGAGCACACTGTTTCTCACATAATGTCTGAGCCAGATGTAATACAGGATTTTCCATACCAGTATAATGACTCATATGCCGTAACTTCCTTGCATTCATCAATGTTGGGACATGATTGGTGTGCTAGAGCATGCACCATATAAGAAAGAACGTATTCAGGATGAGTGATTGGAGAATTTGCATCACTTTGTGAGGCTTGTTGTCGTGCCTTTGCTTGGTACTGAATCTGTAAGATTTCAGCCAGATATTGTCTTTCCTGTCATTTGGAGCAGGAACAGAGCAAATATAAGAATGACAGCTTTAAGTACCACAATGCACTAAAATCTCAACAGAAATACTAACATTCTGTTTACTAGAAACAATATGAAGGTTCTCAGAATCCAGAAACCACCCTCTACATAATAAATGAATTGAAGAGTCGACTAAATACTTAAGTGGGATGAGGGCTTCTGGAATAAAAAGAAGCAGCCAATCCCACTTCAAGGAGCAACTGGAGCCAAATATTATTTGGCTAAAGAGGCAAATGAAAAGCTACTCTTTCCGTCCATTCAAAAATATAAAACCAGATCCAATTATCAAAGAAAGGCTATATATTGTTGGCTAGAAGGCAAAATGACTTCAAATTTAAGCTAAATTACCTCTTCAAATTCTGATGCTTTGGATCCATCAATGCCAAATAAGAAGGCACAAGCATATTTTACATCCAGGAGGCGATCTTTTATGTACTGATGAATTTTGCTCAAGAATATCTTCTTTGCTTGAGGAAAACCAATCTACCAAAAATACACATTAAATAGCTAATGAAACATCCAATGAAAACGGGCATATTTAAATAAATATTACATCAGGATTCTTTTACATCTTACAAAGAGCCCAACAAAATTATGATTAAGAATTTATTTATAAACTAGAAATTACCTCTGGTGTCCTCAAGGTCAAGTGGAAGACATCCATGGGAATCTCATGATCCCAGTATCTCGACAAACGAAGAATTGCCTTCGCAGAAGCTAACTTCATATGAGCCTTATCTACAATACTGCAACATTGCAGAAGCTAAGAGCTTTAAGACTGATATAAAATTCCTACAGCAAGGAAGCAAGTTAAACCACATAATATCCAATGTAGATACTACAATGGAAGAGTACCTTGATTCAATATCCTGTGCAATTTCTCCAAACGAGAGTACATTTCTCAAAATTTCCACAAGGGTATCAATTCCAGGACGAAGATGAGCATCTTTAACAGGTAGGTAACTTTTGACTAAGGTCTTGATTCCATATATCTTTGGAGAGATTATATAAAATATGACCACATGTCAGAATGCCATAAACAAAGTGAATAGAAAAATACAACTAAATGTAGTAGATATATAACTAACAAAGCACTAAGAAATCATGAACTATTTACTCTCATCAAGTGACTGACCTTCAACAAACATTGTTCACTTCTGTCATCCCAACCTGTTTTTGTACTGTCATCTACCTTCTGTAAGAGAAAGCCAAGCATGTCAATGAACAAGAACTGCGTAAAGGCTTAATCCCATCGCAAAAACATTACTCAAACAGCTTAGAATAATTACATTGTTGCAACTTAGAATCTTGCTTTTAATAAATTCTTTAATATCATTTTCCCGAGTCTCAAAAACTGGCATTGCAGTCTGTGCAATGCATCCTAGAGACTGTAATACTGCAGGTAAGTGGGTCTTTTCCTCAAGCATATCCACGAGCCTCTGCATGTTAAATGCAATATATCAGTTAAATAAATATCAGGTCAGCTATTAGCACCAAGCTAATTAAATAATGACATAAACATGACTAACCTTGTACAATACAGATAGAGACTTCAGCCCATCATCCTTTGTAATAGCTGCAAGTGCATGTACAGCATACTTTGCTTGTCGGCGACTTCCTTCTAAACACAACCGTTCCAATATAAGGTCCACCGAGCTGCAAAGTGAACAATAATGAGTACTTAGCATGTATACGGCAAACACGAGAGAGAGAGTGACAATACCTTGATAATGCAGCAAGTTGTTCCCGGACAATGCCACCAGCCTTCGCTAGAACGTGCAAGGCCCCCTCTTTTACAATATCACTGTCATCCTTGAGAAAACTAACAAGGTCCTCCTCAAACCCAATTAGAAGTGATGGACTATAGCGTGCAAGAATCTGAAAAGACATGGCATGAGGAGAATTCAGACGCAAAACTGGGCCACTATGAAAAGGAAAGTAGACAAAAAGTCCAGGGCCATAATGACCGGGTGCATTATCTAATTATCCACATTCGATACACTTTGAGAGCTATGCAAGAGATACTAAAATAGGAGCGGAAATTTTTTAATCTGCAGAAACAATGACAATAAGTTCACATGGAGGAGGGGATTGGAGGGAAATGAAGGGAGAAAACATGAAGGAAGAGGAAAGAAAGCTTTCCTTTGTTATCAAGAAAGAGGATGGAAATGGAAGGAGACCAGTCTCCCTTTAATCCCCTACATAATGAAGACACTCCCAGCCTTCCACTAGAGGAGGATTTGGAGAAAGGAAATGCAGGGACAACATCCCCTTCATTTAGTATCCAACCTCCTTTTTCTCCATCTTAGGAACAAGTTTGGCCCTTTCCGACCATTTCCTTCCATTAACCTTTCTAACTGATTCTTGTGAACGATTGTGGAAATGCTAAGTACTGTGAATTCCCAGCCATGTTCTAGTTAGTCTAAATTGTTGCATTTGGTATGCAAAGATAGGTTGATAAGAAAGAGTATGATTTCACAAGAATGCCTCCACTTAGATTATCAGGAACATAATTTACAGTAACAAAAAACATCACCGTACATTCATTACATACTGAAATATATCCAAGAAACACTTTCTTTACTTTTTTCAAAATTACATTGTAAATTGTATAAAAAGAATCACATGGACACTTCTTTTTTCTTTTTCATAACAATAAAATATTACTGGAAACCTCTATCAACAAATTTTATTTTAAAAAGAAAAAAAAGTTGCCTCATGTGAAATTCTAGGCAAATACAATTTTTTCCTTTTTGTTGTGTATGTATATATAATTCCAATATAGAAAATATAGCTATAGAGCATCCATTGTCCAAAGAAGTCTCCATCTTGGCTAGGAATCTCTGTTGTTGGATCAAATGCTAATGAATCTTTCGAAAATTATTAATTAAAAAAAAATTGTAACTAAGGCATCATTTCTTATTGGCAATATCGGAAGCCAAAAGTAAGACTACAGGATGAGCTTTCCTCTTATATTAGTTGTATAGATATATATATTTATAAATAATCAAATTAAAATGAATATATTCTTTATTTTTCCAAAATTATACTTACGAATTCATTGATTAAAATCAGAACAAAAAGAAAATTTTAGAACACCCTGTAAACCCAAGGCGGCAAAACTGAAAATTGCTCCAGATGCAGCAACTCCTGGAATTGTTCCTACTCCTGCCAGTGGGAATTCTGGTGACCTCTTGGGGATCATCAGCCGCCCACCAGAAAGCCAATGGATTCCTGGAAATATATTTCTATTGGAATAAGGCCAAACATGGGAATATTTGGGAGTAGCCTCTTAATTCCTGTCCACCTTTTCCCTCTTCCTCACATTGGAAGCTTCTAGACACACCACTAAATTCAACATGCACATATATAGGAAGAAATATCAACCTCCTGGAGCTAGCAAAGTGCGCTAATAGAAAGCAGGAAAAGAATATCACAAGCGACTCCAATGAGAACCAGAAAACAGATGAGAGAGGCTGTCCAACCTCATATAAATATATTTTTCAGTGAAACCTCATATAAAATATATAACCCACTGCTCATAAAATTAGAAACAAGCGTCTTTACCACTAGAAGGTCCATGCAAGACGACACGTGCTGAGTATTTCCAGCAGATTTTTGAGCAGAAGCCTCCTGAAGAATTTCTTTCACATGCTCCTTGTTGAATAGTAGATAAGAACACTTGATGGAGAGAGTGCTGAGGAAATCATAAAGCCGATGTTTTTCACCAAGAATCTTTAGCAGATCATCCTGCCATTCATAAGTACAATTATAATATATTTGAGTATAATAAAAAGGAAGTCTTAACCATCTTATTTACTATCTTATATAACGAGAGGAGCTATCAGTAAAGAAGATTAAGACTCCTCAACCAACAGAAAAAAATACAAGGAAATAGGAATCCCGAATATGGGAGCTGAAATAATGGGTGCAAACTCTTATAGGAGACAATCCTCCAGCCAATATGGAGAACCAGAAGAAGATGCAGATTCAAATAACTATTAAAATGACTACAGCAACAAGCAGTTGGTAGATTTAGCAGGACAAGTAACTAGAATTGCCATACAAGCAATTAACTTAATCATTTTGGTTCAACGACAGAGATGGCTCAGAATTTGTAAGAATGGGACAAGATAAAGCGTGAATGATCCTCAATATTTTTTGGTGTAAATAGAGCAAAGAAAGCATAATTATGGTCTCATGAAGAATTAGGAATGTGTTTGGTATTAGAGTAGAGTTGAGTTGAGTTTTGATTTTAATTGGTTTGTAATGATTGTGTTGTTGAATTATGAGAAAAAGTAATGAATAGTTGAGATAAAGTAATGATTAAGTAATGATTGTGTTGTTGAATTGTGGAAAAAGTAATGAATAGTTGAGGAAATTTAGTATTAAAAATTGAATTGAATGGTTAAAAAAATGAAATAAAAAATAAAAAATAAAAAAAAGTAATAATTGTGTTGTAGAATTGAAGATAAGTGGAGTTGAGTTGAGTTAAAAAAATTTCTAAATCCAAACACACTGATAGCTTATTATCAGTCACCATATAGACTCCAAGGCTACTTCTTGAAAAAGATTAGTTGCGCTAAGGTCTCAGTTCAAGGTCTATGTACTACAGAAAAAGCACAGAACCTGGGTTTCTTTCTAGCTCCTCAGAGAAGAAGGGAAGTTTATTCCCTCTTTTTAGGGAGCTGGGCTAGGAATCCAACCCCACTGGGAAAGTTCCAGTGCATAGATGCCGGTGCTAAGTTCAAAAGGTAAGGCCCTCCCAAAATTTATAGTTTCTGCTGGAGCAATTAAAGACCCTTTGCTTTGAGATAATCTAACATCAATAGCAACAGCTAACTAAAAATGTGTCATCCACCTAAGTATTCCCTCAGTAAAGAAATGCTTAATCCATCATCCAAGATTCAAATACCAATTTTATCAGTAATTCAAGCAATATCCATTCTGGACAGAACAGTACCTAAGTAGACTAAATGACATTCCCAAATGAACACTCCCTTAAGACATTACTCTTTTCTAAGTGCTATCCAACCGAATCTTACTGCTTACCTGACAGAGAGAGGACTGTCCATAACTAGTGTTGGGATCTAGCAAGCTTGCTAGTATCTTCCAGACATTGGAATCTTTTAATTGATCAAGAATCTGAAAATTCTCCTCTGTTTTTGCGGGATCAGTAAAGAAACGAGACATAACTCTGAAGCAGAATTGAACTTTTTTCTGAGTTTCTGGAGCATCGCCGTTCTGCATTAGAAAGCATTATGCTCTCAGTTAAAATCAACAGCTTTAATTTCCTTCCATCAAAATCAGTGACATAACTTTTCAATATTTACAAACCTGATAAGTCTGCCTAAGAGATATATATCGCTGCATCTCCTGTTGCAACCTAAAATCAAACAAGAACCCGCAAATCAGGGCAAACACATATATGTGTGCAAATCTCTCCAAGGCTTCAAAGCATGACAAACCTTTGTTTCTGCTCCAATATTCTTTCGAGGGCTTTTATCTCAACTTTATCAAACCCCGAGAAGAATCTCACCCAACATTTAACTCTCCCTTTTATTGGGATTTCAGAAGGGAACAATGAACTATATAGGACTGATTCGATCGTCTCAGATCTGCATCCAAGAGCAGATTGACAGGCTTCAGTACATGATTAAGAGCAAGTGTGTCAATGCTTCAATCAGAACAGAACAATCTCCTCTTTTTCCACCAGTGCAGTTAGATACATATACATAGATATATAAAATGCATGTGCTTTAGTGTTCTCATAATAGCTTCATACGTATCAACTCTCAACTAATAGAACAAACATCAAAGTTACAACCTCTAATTGTTCTGTTTCTGCCACTGTACAAGAAACAATTACGAAGCTTTCCATATGCAAATCTTCCTCAAAGCTCTGACACAGGAAAACCAAATCGCTCAACCAAGCAACAGACTTTATAGATTCAAAGATTTGAACTATTATGAGTACTATATAAGCTTCTCCTTTTAGTAAATGGTTGCCAAGGATCTAACTATTTAGCAAAAATTCATGGCCTCTCATTAGGTTATTGGGGGCTTAATTCCGTTCTCTATTATAAAAAAGAGACAATAGCTTGTCCTCTTGTTGATCATTGTTTCTAAAGATACTTCTAAACATTAATCTGGCGGAAGCAAATACATATCTTCATCCAAATAAGAAGAGCAATACACTCTTGACGCTGCCCTTTCCTTGACCAAAAATCAAAAAGAAAATACTATTGCATTAAATGTTATCACAATGATACTCAACGAATCTGTCAAACAGCTCAATTTTTTTAATAATCAATCAGCTCAAATCGACATGCTTAATGTCTGAAAAATGACATAATAATAGTTACGTAAATGCCCAATTAAATTTTCTTGTACATATGGAAAGTAGCTACAAAATAAAGGCCACTATGCATTCAAAACCAAAGAACTCAATATTGGCGAATCCTATCATTCGTAAATAATAATAATAATAATAATAATAATAATAATAATAATTAAAAAATAAAAAATAATTAAGATTAACTTTCACATTCCTTACCAAAGAGATATTTCAGTGATAAATACACAATTATAACTTAATAAATCCAAGCCATACAATAGACAGAAGATTATAATAACGGAAGTTAGAAAGCAATCTGACAAAGGAAAATGTAACAATCAACTCACATCTAATGTTCTGGCAGAATTTTCCTTTCGCCCCTTTTATTGTGGAATCAGGTTCGGTTATGCTAATTTACAGACAAAATCTAGGCTTGGCCCAATTATTTAATCATGTATGACCTCTGATATAGAATTGACCACTTTAGCGAATAAGTACCTTGATAACTAGCTCATTAACCATGTGAGGTATGTCATCTGCGATTTCAATATGACCCTCTTTCTGCCTCATGAGATGAATCACAGGATACAATGCAAAAGAAAACACCTATGTCCATCATGAACATTAAAGCTTTTCAACTACAAGGTCTAAGATGGCAAAGTACAAATTATATGAAATGAGCAAACTGTCTTACCGGAAATCTTTGTCGTAAAAGCATCTCAAGATCCTCCCAGGAATCCAGTCAAATTTTGCATCAACTGATTCATCAGATTGTGCCAGATGCACACGGAATATGTCAGCTAGCTTCTCCATTGTATATTTTTTTACTAGTGCCTGCAAATTGGCAAGACACAGGGTACTTTTGCATAAGACACGGGATATTTCAAAGATTGATGACAGTTTAGAGGATTGGTAATTCCACGAAGCAAGATCAACACCAACAAAAAAACCCATTCTCACCGATTTGTCTCGAAGACGATCTGAAATTAGCTTTACGGTTTCAGCAGGAACAGAATTCAGGGATTGACATGCAACATCACAGATAACACCAACAACTTGCTTTCGCACATTTTCATCATAGTCCAGCAACCGGTCACATAGTGCAGCTGTCATTCATTTATATCAAAAAGTCAGCCAAAAAAACGCAATTTTTCAAAAGTCAATATACAAGACTTACAGATAATCTGAGGAGCTTCAGCTCTGGAAGGATCTGAAAGTAGGCAGTTCTTGACATGATCAAGGACACACAATCTTATCTCAACTGCTCTATCTGTTAATCTCTTCAGAAACTCTGAGAAGATTGGCTGAAAAGTCTCAGAGATAGTTGATCCCGGAAGTGAAAATAGGTCTCCTATTAATCTCACAGCTTTTAGGCGGGTGTCTAACTGATCAGTCTGCATATTTTAAATGAAGATTAAGAAGCAGTTCACAAATGTTTGATATGAATAAAATCTCAATAAGCTGTAATCAACATTATCAAATCTGAACAGATTCAAAAAGTTGCATTTGAAGCAAATAATTGTGCTTCTTGAGTCTGAGGATCTTGAACCTCAAGACCTCAGATCAGGTAATACAACTTAAGAGAAGCAAAGAGAATCCAAGGCCCAAATACATATACCTAGCATAATAGCCAAGGTAGAGTGTAACAACATGAATTCCTATGAGCACAAGCACTAAACTAGAAATATAATTACCAGTAGCTCTCCAGTGATATATGGGATGATTCCAGATAAAATCTGAGGAGCACATTTATATAGGTCATAAATGACTTCATGACAGTCAATATGTTCATTTGAAGGCTCACTATCTCCCGAAATTGATGATACAAGGAACTGTTTTATCACAGGTTCAAGCTTCACAGCACAGCTCTCTATGACATTCATAGCAAGCTTCCTTGAAGCCATGGAAACATCCTGTCATTGCAAATTCTAAAATCTTCAGCACATGCGTTGGAAAGTCAGAAAGTAGGGTAACAAACAGCTATACCAAAAGGATTAATCAAGAGAATGGAACAGAACACATAAAGACAGACCTTTCTGTTGCGACCTAACTTCGACAATACTATTAACAGGAGATCTTCGTGGATTTCCTCACTCTCTTCTAGAAGGACAACCATGATGGTTTGCATTGATGTAAGGACATTGTCTGGATGGTCGTCACTGCATTGATCCAACTTCAAATGAGTACAATCACAATGATCAAAGAAATAACACCAAATAGTTCTTTTTTTATTTTTATTTTTTTTGGGTAGGTGGGATGGGGGTCCGTGGAAAGAGGAGCAGCAGTTAAGCCACCAAGTAACTAATCTAGATAAACCTGAGCTAATCTAGTAAAACAGGTACTATCCGAAGCCAAAAAAATATACACATAAATAAATGCCCTATAAAATTTTCAAGATAAACAGCATTATTAATTTTTCTTTTATTTCTTTATTGGATACCATTGGCAGAGCTCAAACAAGGACGATGCAACCACTAGACAGGCTCAGCAAGAGAGACTAGGAGAGAGTTCAAAAATCCTAACGCACCCTAATTTATCTGATGCATTGATTTTGTCTACTAGTGAATCAAAAGCATATATTTAATTGTCCTCTATCATAAGGAACAAATGATCACTATCTGATACAAAAGAAACCCCTCAAGCATGATATAAGATGGAATTATTAGAAAACAACCCACCTGGCAACAGTGAAAAATGTGCTGAACATCTTATTCACCAGTTCATCGCATTCTAGGTCTAACATCACGACACATGACCTATACTTTGCAAGAGTCTCCAGTATGAATACTCGTCTTCCAAATGATGGGCCAGATGTATCAGTTAACCCACTAAAAGTACCAACAATCAACTGAAAAATGTCCTGCACATATAACGGAACTTAGAAAGAGGGGGTGAAAAAAGAAACAAACAACTTAAGAACAAGGAGATGCGCAAAGCAGTTAATAGGCTATTTCGTTATTGCAAAAAAGGCAGAACCTTTAAGACATCATCATCATAAGGAGCTTCAGGAGCAGTAATCCGGGTAATCTCACAAAGACATGTGGCAACCAGAAGCTTGACATCCCTATCTTGATGCTTCAGCAACTCTGGTTTGACTATTGCTTTTAAGAGAGGCTGCATTGACTCCAATATTGAAGCCAATGGCGACTGATCCAACTCAGCAAGGCATGTAAGGGCTTGCTAAAGAATGAGCATAGAAAAAACCAAAGCAACTGTTAATTCATTACGTACAGAAGCAACTAGCACAATTTGCATCTTACACAATTTTACCAGAGAATTAGGCAAATCCAATGAAGTTTACTAAGAATAACAACAATGAAGTTCACTAGACATAGTAGAGATGCTAAGGCAACAAATAGTAAGCAGCATGAATACTTAAGATGATTGAAATAATTAAACTATATCATAAATATGTTTTATAACTAATATCCATAAATAAACTCAGACTCAGAACATGAGTCACACAACCATGTCGAAAAAAAATAAGTTGCTTAATGCACTAAATAATATGCACTCATTACCACATCAACTTGGACCAAACACTAACCACCCCTGCTACTGACTCCATGCAGGAGCTTACCCAAGGAATCTGTCAAAACTCCTAATCTCTGTATATGCATGACCTTTAGCCTCATCCTAGAAAAGAACTAAGTTGTTGCGACACATAATGATATTTTAGCAGTTAATATAAGATAAGATTCTTGTGAACACTGCTCAGTCAGTGCCATATTGACGTTTTATCGCAATGGCAGTTAAGAGCCGCTGGTAAGACTGCTCCTCTTCACCAATTTGAGCAAGTGGAAGCTAGTAATTGAAATCCACAAAAATATCACCACCATCCCCCAAGTGTATACCATCAGCCATTGCAAAAATATTCTACGTATTCCACCCATCTTTTGGATTATATGTTAGAAAAAAAAATATACAATATTCTACGTATGGATATTTCAAACTTTTGGCATGGCAGTACCCTAAGAGGTTATGCATTTTGTTCTCGACGCAGTTTCATTTAGATAGACCAGATGTAAAAACGATAGTTTTTTTAACAAAAGAGTTGGATTGCCTATTAACTGAAATTTACTCGAGAGAAAGTGTTAAGAAAATTGGAAATTGAGGTGCTTTTTCGCCCATGCCTCCTTTTTTAATAGCAAATAAATAGTTTAACTAAAGGCAGCGAGAGGATGCAGAACAGAGCATTTACAAAAGAACGGTCAAAACGTAGAAGAATTTTATAAGCATGGCATAAAATCAATGTCCAGGGACATGTATACACCGCAGGTCTAATACTGTCTACCAAAAATATACATCAATTATTGATCTCCCAACGAAACTAACATTGGGAGACTCATCACAATCAAATGCTTATTGCCCATACCTATTTTTTAGGTTTTGAAAGAAATTACAATGCTTTTATTGTGTATATATACATATACACACATATATCAGATGTTTTTCGGACCAGTTATAAAGAATTTGGGTT
This sequence comes from Punica granatum, assembly GCF_007655135.1. NCBI lineage: Eukaryota > Viridiplantae > Streptophyta > Magnoliopsida > Myrtales > Lythraceae > Punica > Punica granatum. The sequence continues at coordinate 26,324,810 of NC_045130.1, read as the reverse complement.
TTTCGTAGCAAAGGTTCCTAAAATTGATGTAGGGTAATTTCTAATAGTGCCGGTCACCATTTGAACAGAAAATAGCGTCTCTTTACTCCTGACAGATATTTTCCCTTTTTCTATATACAACCATAGTCCCTCCAAATGAATGTGTCATATGGAACTACTCCTTATGAAAAGATATCACTGAGACGCCTGTCTAGCCATAAAACCAATTATACCAGGACGAAATGGCTCCAAAAACACCAATAACGTGAAATTGAAGAAGAGCATTCACAACGACGCAGTAAAATATGCTAGATGGCTAAGGATATGCTTCATAAGGAACACACACATACATTGCCATCACTACTCTCTCAGCAAAACTGTAAAAATGAACTCGATATCGGTACTTGCCTAAAAGGAAGCCCTAAAGAGACTAAAAGCACCCATTTATACATGCAACACCAAATAAGACAAAGTGATATCAACTAATTCCATCGATGCAACTCAAACACTTATATAACAAAAAATCCATAAAATCCCATCACTAAATCGATCTGGCATGCAGAGAATACACCTCTTTATAGATGGCATTTTCCCATGCAAAAGAGCGACCATCGGCAAAGGATGTTTGAAAGATGGCAAATTCTTTGAAATATCAGGTAAGAAATCAGGACAACTCTTTAGACAATTTATCGAGGTAAAATCGTAAAAGAGGCAACATAGTGAAGTTCTTAGGCTTCTTGCAGAGTCCACCAGCAATCTGATGAATATTAACTCATTTCGACAGTGTAGTCCTTGCTCTGTCCGAGTATACTAGTCCATATTGGACAACTGAGAAGCGCGTGCATTCTAATATGATATAACCTACCCAAAAGAAGGATATTTTTCAACAGAGCCCCAATTGACATAGGAGCTACAACCTAATCCGAACTGTGCCTTTCCCAGTCCAAGAAGACCTAGTAAAGTGAAAAAGGCAGAATTGGGGAAATTGAAAAGTCTCAAACAGCACTGAGACTACCCTCGGAAGCTGAACTCGATTCAGCCTCGAACAAAGTAGTTGAATTTCAAAATTCAAAGCACTATATCACCCCCGCCACAGCTAAGAATTCGAAACTTTTCAATTTCCTTCTAGCAACCGAGCAGGAGGACCCCGAAACGAAAACTTCAGCAACAAAACCTAACTGAGGAGCAAGAAGAAACGAGGGAGAAAAACCCGGTGCGAGCAATTCAAATATAGAGCGAGACAATTGGAGGAATGGCAGACCTTAAGGAGCTTAGCGAGGGCATCCTTGGTGGAAGGAGGGGACTCGAGCTTGGATCCGAGCTCCTTCAGCTGGAGCTCGAGCTTCTGTGCCATCCTCGCTGGGGGCAGGAGCAGAGCAGAGCAGAGTCGAGTCGTCCGCTAGGGTTTCACGGGAGCTCACCCGCGAACATGGAGATTGAGAGCGAGAAGAAGCACAAGCAGGAGGACGAAGGACGAGGAAGAAGAAGAAGAGGAAGATGAAGAGGAAGAGCGTCTCTCTCTCTCTCTCTCTCTCTCTCTGTTTGTTTGGGTTCAGTGTGTGAAGGAGAGAAGAAGAGGAGAGAGCTTCGTTTCGAAGAAGAGATGTCCGAAATGAACGCAAAATGCGATGCCAATAGAGAAATTGAAGTCCGCTCGCCCTTCTTTCTTTTTTTTTTTTTTTTGGTTTAATATTTTTTGGTGAGGCAATCGATTTGCTGACTTCATTCAGTTCGCCTCGAGGAGGAGGAAGATTTCTGATCAGCCGAGACCTCACGTTGATTTCCTCTTCTTTCCCTATAACTCCTAATACTTTCACTTGTTTACGGAATGGTCCCTGCCTGTTTCCTCGCTTTCACAATTATCTCTTGTAAGAAAAACAACTCAAATCTTACCACGAGTCTTTCAATTACGGCACGCACAACAGGAGACAGATGGCAGATGGATTCACGTACTTCGGACTCTTGTGCAACTTTCCTTCTTATGGAATAATTTTCAAAGAAATCAGACTCTCACAACCAAAATGCTATATGTCATAAATTTGGTAAAACACGCAGAATATCTTCATTTCCATTGAAAATTGTGATATCACGAAACGTTATTTTCACAGTTAAATAAGTTTGTAAAGTAAATGCATGTACTGAGCACCCGAGGTAAATCTCTGTATGTATGTAACGATTAAATGAATATCTAATGGATAATTGAATAAGGTAATTAGGTGCAAGAATAAATAAAGTTAATTCGGATTATGTGTAATACAAATTCCATCAAAGCTCATCAGTAAGTTTAAGGGAGATTCCTCGCACTTGACCTGCTTCTTCTATAATGCCTTATAAAATATTTGTTTCTCACTAGAAAATTCTTCTTTTCTTTTCAATAATAAAATTTTTGCATAATAATGAAAGTCAAAATGTAGATTTTGTAAAAATTTCTAGAGATTTGTTACAATGCTTTACTATATCTCTGTATATCAAAGGATGAAAATATAAAAATAACAAAAATGTTCCCTTATTTACTAAATCTAAATTTTCAAAATTTTGACAAAATTTCTGGCAAAGACTTCCGATTTAAGAAAAGAATTATGTTTCCTTCTAATATAAATACGGTCAAGATGAAAATTCGTAACTTTGAAACTTTATAAGAAAATTTATGTGAATAAAATTGAATTATTATTATACTTTTAGTTGATTTCAAGCCGTAAAATTATTTTAGCAGGGCATTTAAGATTTTCATGTTGGCAAGAATTTCAATATCATAATTTCTATACCTAAATCAAATTAATTTTAAAATGTCAAGGGGGCAATTGCCCCCTTAGGAGCTATGTGGACCTGTCCCTTTAGGGCACGTTTGGTTCGCAAGATTAGAATAGACATGGAATAGAATAGATAGGGATTAGAATAGACAGGGAATAAAATGGAAATTCTGATGAAATTTTTGTGTTTGGTTGGAGGGAATAGACAGGGAATAGAATTATAATTCTGATGTTTGGTTTGGTTGAATAAGGAATAGAAAGAATAGGAATAGGATAAAAAGACATAAATGCCCTTCATATAAATATAATGGGTTTTATAAGATAAATAAATAACTTTAATGACAATTTTTATAATTAATAAAAAATAAAAATTTTAAAAAATGTAAAGAAAGGTAAATAATTTCTAAAAATTAAAAAATTAAATTAAATTACTAAAAATTGTGTTTATTAATAAAATTAATTATTTTAATAATGTAATAAGCATAATTATCTATTTTTATAATAAAAAATATAAACATAGTTTACATATGCTAATATTAGAATGTCGAAAGACCAGTTTACATATCGTCCTCCAACTTGCAGGCCTCACTATATAGACGATTAATTTATTATCCACGTAATACCCGGTTTAAAATGAACTTTTCTGCTGTCTTAACCAAAAGAAATTGCATCGGTCGTAGTTAAGTCCAATAGTTTTGATGATCAACAACTTATGCGGTGCAATTTTGATATGAGCTAAACATCCATACAAAGCTCCATAATGATGATCAGCCGACGATTACAAAGATGTCTTAGCAAACTAATAAATCACAAGTGGACCAACCATAAGCCACAAAATAATTAAACATAATTTTTCCAAGGCGTTCTTAGCCGCCTTGTTGATCGCAATCTCCTTCTTGGGCCGATACTCGCCACTCCCGACGAGCTCGTCGTTTACATAGACATAGAAGGCGGTGCTCGATTCGCAAGGAAATCCTACACCATTTCTAAGCGATATTCTGGCTCGATACCAAAGAAAAGTAGAATATAACTCAGATGGTTACCGAACTTTTGAATAGCCATGCGAACTTGTGCTGAAGTCAGACCATCAACATTACGAAGAGCTCTCGAAAGTTCAAGGAACTTCTCTTGATAAATGTCCGAGTGAACACTCTTTGAGATCATCATGCAAGCTTCTTTCATTTCGGTTGCCATTGTATTCAAGCTCTGAGAAATTTTGGAGAAGTCAGATTCACCCTTTTTTCCTTTTTTTTCCTGAAGAAGCACTTGCCGTTGCATCTGTAGGTGGTTGATGAGCACGCGAAACATCTCCCGATGTAGGGGTATTGGCATTGCCATTGGCAGATTCATTTGGGTTTGAATGATTCACATCCGCTTCTTCGGCTACTCCAGTTAAATGCTCAATCTCGAGCTCTTGCAGAATATCTTCAACAGCTTGAGCATCTTTTCCAGTAGCTTGATCATTCGCATATATCATAGATAATTCTTCGAAATGGGGAAAACTTCTCATTCTAAATGGAGCAGCTTCTTTGTGAGTCTAAAAACAGAAAGAATAGAGTGTTAGTGATATTATATATAAACATAACGATAGAGTATCGAAATAAATAGATGATGTCTTTATTATCGCTACATAAGTCTCCCAGACATCGTCTTCCACCGTGACCATCTTCCGTGTTGAGTCCCATCCAAAGCCACTTGTATTAAGCATCATATCATACACGATAGCCCATTCCCTCTTCAGTGTCTTCAATCGAGATTCAATGTGAGGTCTCACCTTGATACCACAATTCGAGAGCTTTTCCAATAGCATTTTCTCAAGTTCTAGCAAGTAGCCAGACTTAAATCCTGTGTCAGCATTGTGGGTGCCCATATTCCGTAGGTCAATCATGCAAGAGACGAGGACTGCATCCTCAGCTAATGTCCATGTCCTTTTACCACTCTTGCTCACCTGGGAAGTAACAGAAGCAGAACTACCTTCCATTTTCTATACCAATAACACATACATGAAATGGCAATAAGAACCTGTATTTAACTGAATATATGCAAAAAGGATACATATGTACATATAATATGGCACATAAGACTTTCAGAAAATCAAACCCAAAGTGCATTGAAATAGATTCATAACATTGTCTTCAGAAAGCAATGACAATACAACTTACAATACCAAGCAAATCTATCTAAGTAGTGGATGAAAAAACAACTCAAAGTTTACATTACAATTCTCAATCACAACATCTATCTAAGTAGTGGATGAGTTCCACTCATTAAACATCTCAGTTGCCAACTCTTTCCTCCAATTACTCCAAACATTTGATATTTGAATATCAAAAATATGATCACCATCCTCATTAGGGTTGTCAACATCTGTTTCATTCAGTTGGTCTTCCATAGGATCAAAAGCCATCTCTCTCCTAATGAAATTATGCAATAGGCAACAAACAATTATAATTCTACTGTGAACCCTAACAGGATAAAATGACGGATTTCTAAGAATCGCCCATCGAATCTTAAGCAAGTCGAAACACCTTTCAATGACATTACGAGCAGAGGCATGTCTCAAATTGAAAAGCTCATCATCATTTCTCGGTCGATGTCCTTGACGCCACTCATTGAGGTGATACCTTTGACCTCTAAAGGGTGCCAAAAAGCCCTCACAGCTTGTATAACCAGCATCAACGAGATAATAACAACCTATATTCAAAAAGAGGGCAAAAAAAACCTAGATTACTTTGAATGTTATTAAGCTTTTCATTTTTAATATTAAGAATGTCAAAAAATTATTATACTCACCAATTGGCACCCTAAGTCCATGTTCCCTAGAAATAGCATCCCGTAATACCCTTCCATCAGCTGCAGAACCCTCCCATCCAGGAATGACATATGCGAATTCATATCTGGAGTACAAACTCATAACACATTGGTTGTTATGTCACCTTTACGAGTTTTGTATCTAGGCTGATCAACCTCGGGCACTCTGATTTTGATATACGTCCCGTCTAGAGCACCTAGACAATTCTACATTGAACCAAAATGTAATGTTAGCACCATAATAGCTCCCTAAATTTACAAAATTTGACTTTTGTTTAGGTACCTTAAACCACTTCCATCGTTGGTCCTCTGAATTACCAGCTATTGGTTGGGGCTTCTTATACAAATGAGCTTGTAGACGTAAAGTGGCTTTGAGAACATTGTGGAAATATCGGCTTACAGTTTCACCCGATCTACTAAACTGGTGTTTAATGACTCGATTTTTAAAATGATGAGCCAATACATGTAAAAACATTGCCACTTGTTTATCAACATGCATATTTCTTGTATTTTTCAAACCCCCAATTTCTTGAAGCATATGACACAATTTGAAAAATGCATTCCTATCCATTCTTAGTTGTTCAGTACAAGTAACGTCATCTGCATACACAAGCCTCCTAATATGATCCCTCTTCCTATAATATTTTAACTCGTACGACCTACTGCTTGGTTTAGGACCATATAGAGTAGCTAATTCTAACATTATACCCATCAAACCCCTTACTATAGTACACATTTGAATACAGAAAGTTAGAGCAACGACTTTCCTCTTCTTTCTCTTACTCTGCAAACTCAACTGATCCATAATTGCAAAGTGTAGTCGTACAAGAAGAGCCTCAGTCAAAACCCATGTATTTTCAAATCAACTATGTAAGATAACACCACAGCATAACTAGCAAACAACTCACATATCCATTATTGAATCAGCAAAGTCATATCACAACTTCTATCAGCAAGCACAATCAGCAACACAGTACGAGTTAAATCAACAAATACATATCCCAGTTCAATCAGCAAACACATATAAACTGAATCAACAAATACATATCCTCGGTAGAATTTGATAATTCTAAAAATGTGCAAAAGGAACATAAATCAAAATAAGGAACTAGTTGACATTGTCGACAAAATACCTAGGATGAAGCTGAGGATGAAGCTGTCGACTTGGAGAGGGATCGATTGGAGGTCCTCTCTGTAGAAAAAGGAGTCAGGAACCGGGACAGGGAGGGAAATGGCTTGGTTAGCAGAGGCTTCTCCTGCAAAAATGAACATCGAAAATCACTCTGATTTTCATGACCAAAGATATATTCGTCAAGCTGTACAGGGAGTTCTACTTCCCTGTGAACTTCGAGACTCAGATCAATTTCTGTATGGATTTTCCATTAGTTTTTCAGCAATCAATTCTAGCCACAGTCCAAGAAAATACAATCCCGGAACAGAAAAGTTCCAGCATTCATTAACAGAGAAAACTTCGAAATAAAAGTTCGAAAACGAACTTTTAAAATTAGATTTCATTATCTTCTAATGATCTCTGTGATTTCAATATTCTGACTGAATTTGAAGGGAATTATCGTAGTTTCAATTCTAATTATTTTAAATAGTCAAGAAAGAAAATAAGATCTGATTATTTTTATTGCTAAATTTCAAATTGTAATCTTAATGTGAGAGTTTTTTTTTGGCACAATCTCATAAAGGTTTTTTTTTTTCCAAATTTCAAATTAATCCACTGTATGTTATAAGGTTGGGAGGTGCGCAGGTATTTGATATACTTGATGTTGTAAGTAGGTTATCCATGTCGTACTGGACTAAAATGAATCTGGATAGAAATGAGCTAAAAGTTTTTATCTTTATTTGACAAATCGAATGAATCAAACTTGCATGAGAATTAAACCAAATCAAATGGATATATTTTGATTTAGTTTGGTTTAAACTGAATTTTGGATTAGTATTTTACTGACATAACAGAAAAATTAAGAAAAGAAAGACAATGAGTGCTGGAACTTTTAAACTAGCAGAAATAGGTGACTAAGGACAAGAACAAATGAGTAATCTACTAATCCAATAGGCCTGACATAGTGCAACTCTAAACATGTATTAAACGGTTAGCTGAACACATCATGCTTCACAATTAATAATCATAAGCCCATTAATTATTAGGACTGTGTTTAGGAATGTAAGTGATAGTAACCGCAATGGACTTGGAATGAAAACGGACTGCTTTCAACTTCTCGGAAGCTAGAGAAGACCTAATCGCAACTAACTAAGTTGTAATCTCAATGTTTAGTTTCAGATTAGCCCCAAAACCAATCCAAGCAGCCCGCCATTGCTCTGTAACTGGAAACTCCACGAATCAGAGGCAAAATACGAGCTCCAGAAGCCTCTCCAGGTCCAAAACAGTCAGTTAACACAGAACAGATAGCACATACCTGAGAGAAGACAAGCAGAGGAAGCTTATCGGAAGATGGAGAAAATCTAATCGCAGCCAACCAATTCGTAATCTCAGTGGTTGCTTTCGGATTCCGCTCCGCTAAAACTGCGAATAGAGATAGATAGAGAGAGAGAGAGAGAGTGAGAGACTTTGTCAAGGGGTGAATGGATTTCGACGGAAGGTTACTTGAAGAAGACGAGAAATTGACGGCTTCTGCTCTGCTAGGGTTTCGAATGTTCAGACGAAAGAGAGAAATGTCAACCTCTGAAGCTCTTTTATGGGATGGCATGAGATTGTAATTACTTGAAGAAGACGAGGGTGTTTTTGTCTTTTCATGTCCATTTCCGGATTCGGCACAGCTAATCCGAACCATGCTGGGGGGCTTACCTAATCCTCATATAAACCGAGTAAGTCAGCCCGGTCGAAATACCTATTCCGCAATCATGTGAACCAAACGCCAGATTAACTATTCCGTACGGTATAGCTAATCCCTGCCCGACCTAATCTTGTGACACCCTTTAGTCTATTGTTATTGGAGAAAATGGAAAAAAAAACTCTATCATGCTTGGTTTTGCAATCTGATTTTGAGTTTTTAACTCTAACTTTAACTATAATCATTACACAATAAAAATCAACTCTTCTAATTCAAAAAGGTGGACCCCATATATAAACCCACATACAACTCCATTATACTCAATTTAATTTTTAATATTAAATTCTCTCAACTATTCATTACTTTTTCATACTTTTTCTCATAATTCAACAACACAACACTACAACCCAATTAAAATCAGAACTCGACTCTATTTAATTCTAAAACCAAACACACAATAATCCTCTCTTTTCTTGTTCCCTTCCTAGTTCTAGTTATGGATGTAAATGAGACGAGACAATTCTCACACGGTTCGAGCTCGACTTGTTAAAAGCTTTATTTCGGCTCACTTGTACTAAGCTCGAGCCTAACTCGACTCGAGCTCGCCAGTTAAACAAGCCGAACCTGACAGTATTCGACTCGAGATGCTCGCGAGCCTACATAAACTTGTGTGATATATTATTTTTTATTTTTTAAAAATAACAAAATTATTTTGAAATTGAGAACCCTAATTGACTAACAATGCAAAGTTCTTCAATCGAGGCTCCGCTGCCTTCGTCTCCTTTATCCTCCTCCTCTCCATCGACTTCGACTTCGATCCAAATTGAACAATCACTGACACTTTGTCCTCCTCCTCTCAATCGACTTCGACTCCATTGGACCACCATTGTTGGTGTTCTGTTACTTGCTATTGCTGCTAGTGTGCTATTGCTTGCCGCTTGTTGATCCCCTACTCAGCTCTTATTTCCTATCTTACCGGTGTTTCGCCCATTCACCTCACCCTGACAAAGCCCATCGTGCCGCCCTCTTCCCCACTACTCTCAGCAACTGCTTCATCCTCTTTGACGCTGTTCGTTTTGGTTGGGGTAACTGCTCTCTATCCGCCGCCTTCTTTGAAGCTTTCAATCGTTTCACTGTGCTTCGCAATTAAGTTTTTGATTGTCAATTTGCTCATTTTGGTCTACATGTCTCGAAAATGTTGCATTTTAGTCAATTGAGCTCGATTTTTCTTCTTGATATTGGGGGCAGTGTTCTCACTTGAGAAACAATAATTTGAAGTTTGGGGGTAGTGTTCACTCAATTTTGCTTCTTGCTATTGGGGGGTAATGTTCATACATTAATTGTTTCGATATGATCTTATTGGAATTTCATTTGATATGTGCTAGATCTTTGGAGTTTGGATGTTGATTTTGGAATTTCTTCTCTTTTTTATGTATGTCAATGTCAAGCACACCGAAAGTTTCGTCAATACCCGCAAGAAAAAAAACCAAACCATACTACATTTGGGTACAAGTTCACATATGACAATGGAGGTAGAGAAAATACCTGATAACCCGGTGAAAACCGAGTTAAGTGACCACATTTTGGACAATATTTGTGTGCTAGGACTTTGAGTTAGTCGTGTCTAATGCTAGTTTTAAGTAGTTTTAGTGTTAGTTTGGATTTAGTAGGATTAGGTACTTTTTTATTGTTTCTCATTAGTTATCGAGAATTTTATACCAATATTTGTTATTGATGTCAAGTTTTGTGTTTTAATGATGATTATGAAGCTTTGAGGAATTCAAGGACTAAATTTGAGTTTAGGGATGCAAGGAGAGCGCATGGAGTCATTTTAGTATTTATTGTTGTGGCAAAGTTCTAAAATTGCTATAGCAATTTTGTTCAACCAAATTAGATGAAATTGTCGTGGCAATATTGTTGCTTTGCATTGGGCTCGTGAACCTATCCTAGGCCTCTCGAGAATGGGTTCGTCAAAACCTCTAACTTGTGAACACGAGAGCTTGGGCTCGCGAGCCTTGGGTTGCTCAGGAGGTCAGATCTGGGGCTTGCGAGCCATGGGTTTGTGCGGTGGAGTGGTGACAACGATGGACGGGCGGCGGAGTTGCGACAACGACGGATGGGCGACAGTGGCAATGGATGGTATTTTCGGCTTTTCACATCTATTCTTGATGGAAAATAGCTATTACCCATGGACACGTGATGAATGGGCATTTCAAATCAATTCTTGATGGGAGGGCCTATCCGGAATGGCTATTTCAGATCCAAATGTTTCCAAACAACGAAATACATAACAAAAGGAATGGTTGTTCATCTGAACCAAACATGCCCTTAGTGTTAACATAGGATTTTTATTCTTATTGCACGTTTCTCGATAGCTACAAGAACGTATTCTTATGTATCAAATCGACTACTTTATTCTTAGGCAATCGACTAGTGAGGATCTATTAAGATCAAACCCTAATTCGCTACCTAAGGCAATTGATTATTCCTAATCCTCTCGCAATTTAATCCCGTTTTACAACTTGAATTAATCTTAGGTTATCCTATTTTGAGCACAAACCTAGAATCCGTCTCCCGAGTTCATCGAGGTTGCGAAGACGATCAATTATTGATCACGCAATTAGAGGGCATTAAGAACAAAATAGCATAAACATCTTCAATCAATCAATAACAAAGAAGCAAAATCTTGAATTGGAATTAAACTAGGTTCCATTGAAGCCCTAAACTAAATAGATTTAGCTCATGATGGTTGTGTTCAACATCAATGAGTTAAGGAGAAATATGACTGAAAATACAAAAACAATAGAGAAGAATTGAAGAAAACTTCGCTGATCTCAAGTCTTAGTTGTCTCCGTTCTTCTGTACACCTCCAAAAGTCACTATGTTTCTCTCTTCCCTTCTTTGTTGACATACTTCAGCCCTAGCTAAAAATCCCTTAAATATCTCCTAAAACATTCTCAAAATATTCTCCCCACAAATACCTAATAATATAAACTTAATTTCCTAATTTAAAATAAAGTTCATTAAAGGTATATTGTTCTCCACAATTGGCCCATAAGATGCACTAGTGCACAATACTTCTCAAAATATCACATGGGCCAAAGTTGCCTAAAATACTCAAGAGAAATGAGATATGCACTCAGCTCACATTGCCGCATCTGAAAACATTGTCATAGCACCTGGTGCAAAAGTCGCATCAGATAAAATTACCATGGCACCCTAGGAAAATTGCTGCGACAATATTCTAGAGCATGCCCAGAGTGAAGTTTTGATAAAAAAAGGCTAAAGTCTCAAATGCAAAGAAGGATGATGAAAAACCTCGAGGGGAGAATAGAAAGTATACACCACTCACATTCCCTCATCGAGCTATGAAGAAGAATGATGAAGCTCAATTTCAAAAGTTCCTAGATGTTTTCAAGAATCTTCACATCAACATCCCATTTGCGAAGGCACTTGCTCAAATGTCAAGCTATGCTAAGTTCATGAAAGATGTCATATTCAATAAGAGGCAGTTAGATGATTTTGAAATGGTGGGGTTGACAAAGGATTGCAGTGCGATTCTTCATAATGAACTTCCCCCAAAACTAAGGATCCAGGTAGTTTGCTATCCCTTGTTCTATTAGTAAACAATATGCAGGTAAAGCATTATGTGATGTAGGTCTTAATATCAATTTAATGCCTTTATCTATATATAAAATGTTAGGCTTGTGGGAGGTGAAACCTACTTCTGTCACATTACAACTTGTTGATCGGTCAATAGTTTTTCCACGTAGTGTGATAGAGGATGTCCTGGTTAAGATTGATAAATTCATATTTCCTGCTAATTTTGTGGTGCTTGACTTTGAAGAGGATCGAGAGATTCTTATTACTTTTGGTAGACCTTTCTTAACTACAGGAAGAACACTCATAGATGTGCAGAAAGGAAAATTGACTATGCATGTCAATGATGAGGAGGTAACCTTTAACGTTCTCCGCTCTATGAAATTCCCTAATGAACCTAATGAGTATTTTACGATTCAGGTAGTGGATAAGTTTACTAATGAGGTCATGTGGAAAAATCAACCCAAAGATCCTTTGGAGAAAGCGTTGTTTGCAGGTGAAGATGGTGATGATGAGGAAAAGAGAGAGATGCTCTATTGGCTAGATTTCTTGCCAACCATCCCGAAAGAAACCATGAAGTTTGAAGCCTTAGAGATGCCTTCGAAGTTAGCCAAACCATCAATTGAGGAACCTCTTTTTTTAGAGCTCAAACCATTGCCTGAACATTTAAGGTACGCTTATCTTGGTGAATCTTCTACATTGCATGTTTTATTTCATCGGAATTAACAGCTTTGCAAGAAGAAAAATTGCTTCGAGTGTTGAGGGAGCTTTGGGGTGGACCATAGCGGACATTCAAGGGATAAGTACTTCAATTTGCATGCATAAGATCCGTTTAAAAGATGACGCCAAGCCTACCATTGAAAATTAACGATGCCTTAACCCCAACATGAAAGAGGTGGTCAAGAAGGAGATTATAAAGGGCTTGATGTAGATATCGTTTACCCAATTTTTGATAGTTCGTGGGTGAGCTCGATGCAATGTGTGTCAAAGAAAATAGGGATGGCTGTCGTGCCTAATGGGACAAATGAGCTTATCCCAGCTCATACGGTCACTAGATGGAGGATTTACATGGATTATCGGAAAGCTCAATAAGGCCACAAGGAAGGACCACTTCCCCTTGCCTTTTATTGACCAGATGCTCAACCGATTGACAAGTAAGGAATATTATTGTTTTCTCGATTGATATTCTGGCTATAACTAAATAGCCATTGCACTTGAAGATTAGGAGAAAATTACTTTTATATGTTCATATAGTACCTTTGCATTTCAAAGGATGCCTTTTAGTTTATGTAATGCTCAAACTACTTTTCAAAGTGATAGCTATTTTTTTTATATGGTGAAAAAATGTATTGAGGTTTTCTTTGATGATTTTTCTATCTACGGTGAATCTTTTGATACTTGTTTGCATGATCTTGTTTTCGTGCTTAAAAGATGTAAAGACACTAACTAGGTCTTGAATTGGGAAAAGTGTCATTTCATGGTCCGAGAACGTATTGTTTTAAGTCACAGGGTGTCAAGCAAGGGCATTGGGATGGACAAGACAAAGTAGGGGTGTGCACGGGTACCGGGTATACCCGGAATCGGTCGGAACCTACCCGTTAGGGTAGGGTTCGGATAACTCGTATTGAAAATAAGGTAGGGTCCAGGTATCAAAATAAAGAACCGGTGACATCCAGTTCCAGCTCCGGTTCCAACCTACTGGGTACCCAGAACCGGAATCGGAACCGGTATTCGGAACCGGATGTAAAAAAAAAAAAAGGGAAAGAGTAAAGTTAGTGATGAGTGGCTGTCTGCTTCATTTAGCATCAGAACACGAGAAGGGAAGTGAAGGGGCGCCATGCGCCATTCCCTTCCACTAAACCCTACCAGGTTCTCTCTCTTCATCCTCCCCTCCATAGACTTCCTCTCTTCCTTGGCGTTTTGGTGTTCCTCTGATCTGCAGAAAATGTCTTCCGGCTTAGACATGTCCCTTGACGGCATCATTCGGAGCAACAAAAGCTCCCGCTCTGGTCCTTCTTCAATCTCGAGGCCACGGAGGCGGACTCGGCCCTTCCTGCCGCTCCCACAACCCTAACCCATACTACCGTGCTGTCGCTCAGATCAACTAGTCAAACCCCTTCTTTCTGCATCCGCTGCCTTACTGTTCTCTAAACCCTTGCGATTCGAGCATCGAGAAGCATGTGAAATTGATTAATGGGATGTTGCCCATGTCGTCGTGGGTGATTTTCAGGTAGAAGTATCCCATGCTCGGTCGGTTCTTGAGATATTTGATGCAATAAGCTATAAGAAGGGGTCAGCAGTCATCAGAATGTTGCAGGATTATCTCGGAGACAAAGTTTTTCAGGTAATGGTGTTCGTCTTAGTTCAATAACTATTGTACTTCCACTGATACCTTTGTTGCTTGTTATATACTTAATTACAGAAATCACTGAGCTCATATATAAAAAAGATATGCGTGGAAGAATGCGAAAACTGAAGATCTATGGAATGTTCTTACTGAGGAAACTGGTTTTAAAGTGAATGTCATGATGAACACTTGGACAAAGCGTAAAGGTTATCCCGTCATGCTCTGGCTTCACTTGTTTTCCCTCAAAATGCCATGGTATGCAGTTCGTTGGAGATGCTCAAGTGCATCCCGATTTTGGGTCTTTCGAGTTCAATCAAGTTGTCACTTGACTTTCATTTATCGGAGTTCTACTTTTTGTCCTGAAATTGCTTAGTCCTGAAATTTCTAGTTCTAGTTTCGAGTTCAATTAAGTTGTTGATTTTTTATTTTATTTAGCGAGATCAAAAAAATTACAGGTTCCAACAGGGTATCCGGAACCTGTGGTATACCACAAGTTCTGGGTAGGTTCTGGTTCCAAGATTCAACAGGGTAGGGTTCGGTCCCAAAATCTTGGAACCTGTAAGGGACAGGGTAGGGTTCGGGTATCGTGAAAAATACAGGGTACCCGGAACCGATCACCCCTAAGACAAAGGTGAGACCATTGAGAAGCTACCTTCCCAAAATTCGGTGAAAGGAGTTCGAAGTTTTCTTAGTCATGCAGGTTTTTATCGAAGTTTCATCAAGGATTTCTCTAAAATTGTGAAGCCCTTTCGCAATCTTTTAGAGAAGGATACAGAGTTGTTTCCGACAAAGCTTGTCTTGATGCTGTTAATGAGTTGAAAAGGAGGTTAGTTTTTGCACCTATCATAGTTACTCCTAATTGGGAATTACCTTTTGCGATTATATGTTATGCTAGTGACTATGTTGTGGATGTTGTTCTAGGTTAGTGTAAGAACAAGATTTTTCATCCTATTTATTTTGCTAGTAAGACTCTTAGTGATGTACAGTTAAATTATACCACCTTTGAGAATGAATTGCTTGCAATCGTTTTTGCCTTTGACAAATTTCGGTCTTATCTTATTGGCACTAAGGTTATCGTGTTAATTGATCATTCTGCCATTAAGTTTTTGATTGAAAAGAATGAGGCTAAGTCGCGTTTGGTCATGTGAGTACTTATGTTGCAAGAGTTTGACCTAGAAGTTAATGATAGAAAAGAAGCAGAAAATCATGTCGCAAACCATCTTTCGAGGCTAGAGGGTACTAGTCTAATTAAGGAGGAAATTCTGATCAATGAAATATTTCCTGGTGAGCAGTTGTTTTCATTGAATTATCAAATCCCATGGTATGTTGATTTTGTCAATTATCTTATCTCTGACTTTGTGCTTAGTTAATTGACTTTTTAGCAAAAAAAGAAATTCTTCTATGATGTGAAAAATTATATTTAGGATGAGCCTTTCTTGTTTAGGAGATGTGGATATCAAATCCTAAAATGATCTACGCTGTGCGCACCCGAATTTCATCTCATCGGGGCACGCATGCGCGCGCCTAAATGCAACGCGGCTTGGGAGTGCTCACCTTCCCGGGGACGCGCGACGGACGCACGTAAGAAGGAGTCGCCACTACCTGAAAAGTCAGAAAATAGCCCTGGGACTAAACTGAAACAATTTGAAAAGTTCCTTGGGATGGTTGAAAAATTCTGAAAAATTCCAGGACTTATTGGAAAATAATAAAAATGGCTAGGACTTGGTTGAAAATAATTTTAAAATTCGGGACAAATCTGAGAAAATAAAAATGCGTCGTTTGGATTGAAATGTGACAAACAGAAAGTTTGTAAAATCGAGTTCGAAAGAAAAAAAAAAGATCCTATCTCCCACGCTACCCAATAACGCTCATTTCATATCATATTCATCCAAGCAAACATTAATATTCAAGAATAGAGCCCTAAACATGCCACTAAGTCGAGGATTTACCTTGTTTGAGAAGAATAGGGGCAGATCTGTAAATAAAAAAAAATTCGCCGGGTCTGTTGGGCTGCTGGGAGAGTGGGCCGAACTGTGCCGATGGGCTGGACTGGGCGAACTGGGCCGAACTGGGAGGAAGGAACTGGGCTGCTGAGGGATTGGGCCAAAACGGGCCGAGTTGGGATAGACTGGGCCGAATTGTCTGCTGGACCGAAATGGGCTAAGATCCGGGCTGGATTGGGCCGAATTGGACTGGGCTCTGAACTGGCCGAGCTGGGCTGCTGGAATACCGGGCTCGGCCGCCGCATACCGTATGGACCGATCCGCAACCTATGCCGATTCGAAAAAAATGGGAACCGATCCGGTTAGCCGGAAAACGAAACAAAGAGGGAGATGGGGAAAGGCACGTCGATCCGCCGAAGGAGGCAGGGGATTTCGGCGTCCGTGCCGAGGGAGTTCCGAAGGAACCGTGGTCGTGAGGGGCTCAAACCGAGGGACTCGGGTTTCCGAGCTAGGGGATAGAGACGAGCCGAGGGAGACAATCGAGCAGCCGGTTTTCCTCACGTGCGAGCTGAGGGAGAGTCGAGGGAATCTCGAGTTGTGGGCGTTCAGAGGTCGAGCCGTGGGGGAATTTTTTCGGATTCCAGAGGAGTCGTGAGCGTGGGTCCTCAAAAATCCGAGTTTCCTCTTTTTTAAGTCTCCTTGCGGCTAGGGTTTTTTTTTGTGTCCGATCCGAGAATCCCGATATAGTCCCCATGCCGTTCGGATTTTTTCCTTTTCTGTTCTCTCCTTCCATTTTTTCCTTTCATTTCCTTTTTAACCGAGAACAAAAAAAATAACGGAAGGATGAAGAGGAGCGCGGCTAGGGTTTTCGAATGCGAGGGAGGGGCTAGCTGGAAATCGCGGAGAATCAGCTAAGAAGAGGAAAGATCGAATCCGAAATTTTATTTCCTTCTCGGTTTTTTTGGCTCAGGAAGAAGAAGAAGAAAGAAGGAAAGAAATAAGAAGAAAGAAGGAAAGAGAAGAAGGCAGAAAACAACAAAAAAAATGGGGGGAAAAGGAGGAGGCAACGGTCAACTGACCGTTGCCCTTTTTTTTTTTTTTTTGGTCAACAGTCGGTCAGACAGGTCTGACCGACCTGACTTCTTTCTTTTTTTTTTAATTTGAAAATTCAAATTTAACGCGCGTCGAAATTAAAATTCTCGTCTTTGCAATTGAATGTCCAAAAAATGTTCCGGGACCGCATTGTTTTTCAAAAAAATTTACGAATCAATGTTATGCAATAAAATATTTTTCTGACCTTGAGTTTTCTTCCCGGATTTGAAAATTGCTGTCGACGCGCGTGAAATTCAAAGACACCTCGTAAAATATTTTTATAAAATTGATGTTAAATTAGAAAAAAATGTCACTTTTTCAAAGGCCATGAATGCTGGAGCAATTTGCTAGAAATACTTCCCTCATACGGGGTGACAAAGTGACGATTTTGCCTCTCTGGAGCCGGTGGACCAAAATTGTGTGCTGACAGCTTGCCCCTCTTTGGTTGTGTGCTCGAATAGAGGATGTAACTAAAGATCTTGAGAAGCATCCCTTTTGGTCCTGGCGACTATCCTGGTATCACTCTCTGTAGTCGCTTGCTCCTTTACCTTGGATATGTGGGAGAAATCGTGTAAGTGCATGGACCTGCCACAAAACGACAACGCGGTTGAAGGGTGGAAATTATGAAACTGTAGATGAGAGGCCTGAGCCCGCAAAGCAGTAAAGTCCTGGGCCGAGGCCCGTGGAAAGCAGTAAAGTGCTGGGCTGAGACCCGTGGAAAGCATTAAAGTGCTAGGACAAGGCCCGTGGGAAGAGTAAAATGCTACGACGAGGACCGTAGAAAGCAGTAAATGTGGACGCGAAGTCCGTGGACGCGGAGTCCAAAAAACTGTAAAGATGGACGCGGAGTCCGAAAAGCAGTAAAGATAGACGCGGAGTCCGAAAATCAGTAAAGATAGACGCGGGGTCCGAAAAGCTGTAAAAATAGACGCGAAGTCCGAAAAGCAGTAAAGATGGACGCGGAGTTCCGAAAAGCAGTAAAGATGGACGCGGAGTTCGAAAAGCAGTAAAGATGGACGCGGAGCCCGAAAAGCTGTAAAGATGGACGCGGAGCCCGAAAAAGCAGTAAAGATGGACGCGGAGCCCGAAAAAGCAGTAAAGATGGACGCGGAGTCCGAAAAGCTGTAAAGATGGACGCGGAGTCCGAAAAAGCAGTAAAGATGGACGCGGAGTCCGAAAAGCAGTAAAGATGGGTTTACGGGCCCAAAAAAAGTAAAAAGGTGGGTGTCCAAACCCCAAAACAGTAAAAGGTGAGTGTCCAAACCCAAAGCAGTAAAGGTGGGTGTCCAAACCCAAAGGGGTAAAGGTGGGTGTTCAAACCCAAAGCGGTAAAAGGTGGGTGTCCAAACCCAAAGCGGTAAATGTGGGTGTCCAAACCCAAAGCGATAAAAGGTAGGTGTCCAAACCCAAAGCAGTAAAGGTGGGTGTCCAAACCCAAAGCAGTAAAAGGTGGGTGTCCAAACCCAAAGCAGTAAAGGTGGGTGTCCAAACTCAAAGTAGTAAATGTGGGTGTCCAAACCCAAAGCAGTAAAGGATTCGGTCATCGAGGATGGCCCGAGAACGCGAGAGAGTTGACTTGGGCCCGTTGATGCTGACGGATTTGTCAGATGATGGTGCTAAGTGCCTCCTTGAGGGCCTTTCACTCGAGTTTGAGATTGTAATCTTGTCGTATGAGGCAGACATGAGTCCGTTAGGGGGAGATGCCCATTTGAGTTCCATGCGCATCTTTTCGTTAGTCATGTGGACAGTGGTGTGCGCTGAGTGTACATGGCTGATACTGTCCCAAAGGTGTTGATCTGCTGTCGATTGACATTGCTGCCGCGATGAAGTTGCTTCGTCGGTGCTTTGCCCCTGCGACGGCAATGTGTTTGATCTGTCGGAAGCCGGCCCTGTTGCTTGATCGATTGTTTGTTGCTCTTGCTGGCAGCTGGTCTCACCGCTGAAGCGATTGCTTGCTGGGAATGCCCCAGTCTCGCTACTGGGACTTTTGCTTGCTAGGCGGTTGCTCGTTGCTCCGCTGGATGCCGACCCTACTGGGATGGTTGTGCTTTGCTGAGGGACTGGCGTCTTGCGGTGCAGGACTCGAGCTCTGAGAGCGCCTACGTACCCTCTTGGACAGGGGATCAGAGTCTACCGTAATTCTTGCGCTTGTTGTACCTGTGATCCTGGCATCATTAGTAAGTCATGGGATTACTAGCAATTTATAAGCACAGGTAAAAGGATGTGTTCGCAACGCATGTTCTTCAGTTTCGGGTCGCTTTGGCGACCCGTAGAGAGTTTTTGCTTTGGCGATGCGAATGAGATCCCATTTTCGAAGGCCTCAATGCGAGGCCTCCAAGGCTCCTGTTGGCCATGCACGAGCATATCGAGACATTCTCAATGATTCCCTAGCGGCTCTGTCGATTATTCGACGCGCCCGTCGGCTTAGGACCCTTCTCGTCAGGGTACCGTAGAGCGGCTACGCTTGTGACCCGCATGGGGATTTCTGTGCAAATTTGATTAGATCTCAGTCTATTCATTTCCAAAGTGTTATTACTTGACTCCCGGAGATGAGTATCTAGGATTTTGGCTTTGTGGTAGCCGATTGTAGGGTGGCTATGACCCATTTAGAGTCATTTATGAGTCGAGAGAAAAGAGAAAGTATGGGGAACACGTTGCCCCAAGCTAAAAGGATACACAGATTCACGCCTTCAAGGAGATGTACCCCCCTTTCTCTTCCATCCTCCGATTGGTGTTGGCTATCTTGAACTGCTTGGATTGCGTGCTTGTCGCTCGCTGTGCTTGAGGAAGAATCTGCCTTGGACAGTTGAGTCATGCAGGAGAGCCGATCGGGGATCGTGTTGGAGTAGATAACCTGACCATTTCCCTTGGGGACCCTTGGTCCGCGCAGTGTGCAAAAGCCTAGGGTGACTGTTTTGTTTATCTCTCGTTTTACTCTCATTTTGCTACGGTTACCCACCTCGGGGCCGTACCTCTCAACCTAAAGGGGATTAGCTCTCCTTTTGCCACGACTGCCCGTCTCGGGATTTTCAATCGTGCCTCTCTCTTGCCCTAACTTTTGCCTAGGTCGCACCGAGGGGTTTTCGACCTAGCGGGCTCGATTATATTGTCTCTCGAGTTTGCAAGGGCGAAGGGTTCGAAGGATTCGACCTCCGAGTGCGTTGTGTTCTGTCTCCGTCGAGGAGTTGCGTCTGCTGCTCCCCTTTTTGTCGGGGTTTGTTGATTTCTTCTTCGAATTGGCGGTGCCGGAGTTTTATATCTCGGCGGTGCTTTGTTTTGTTCATTGGCGGGTTTTTCCCGCGTCTTTTCTCTCTCTCTTCATTGGCGGGTTTTTCCCGCTTCTTTTCGCTCTGTTTTTTTCTTGCAGTGGGGGTTTTTTTTGTCCCCCGCGTATTTGTTGGAAACTCCTCGACTTTGCATTGCGTGGTCGCTTTGGTGTATCTTGCCCTATTTCGTGAGGGTCGGCCCTTCATGGAGATTTGGCTTCAGAATATTCGGAAGCCGAACTTCGCGCTGCTCGTCCTTGCAAACTTTATAAATGATTTCCCCAATCGTCTAAAAAGAAAAAAACAAGATTTGTCTTGGGGTGCAAGTGACCGAGGTTGCCTCGGCATGAAAGTTGAATGCGGATGCCCTAGTCTTCGTGGTCTGTGTCGGATGCCGTTCCTAACCGTGTTTTGTCGCTCCCGTGGAGGGTGCCCCTAGGAGGATAGGTGCTTTGAAGTCGGCGTACGTGCTTTGCTTCGGGGGCCATGCTTGCTATCGATTGAGATGGTTGGGTTGACAACATGTGGCTCACTCAGTCGTTTTTGTCTTCGGCTTCGTTAAAAAGGGGGTACTTCCACATCAAGCCTCTTTCCTGGCGAAGTATAGGGAGAGAGACCCGATAGGAGTTCTCGTGGAGGTGTGAACCTATGTATCGCTATTCGCCTGTAGCCGGCGTGCCCCTGTGAAGGATGACAAAGAAGATGATGTATTAGGTGATTATACGGTGAAATATGTGGTAAGAAATGTAATGTGGACCCATGGGAAGTTCCCTCATCCAGCGCGCGACCCATGGGGTGTCGCGCGTGGGGGACACTCAATTTCGGGAGTATGGTCATCGCCACGCTGGAGCAGTTAGACTGTGACTGGGAACCGCATAGTTGTACTTTCCCGATTGCAGGTTGGTCTGCGCAGCCGTCCTAGGAAAAGCTCGAGGAGCCGAAACCCAATGGGACATGCGAGTCGGACAGGTCCGACAGAACCAATAGGGCGTCTTCGAGACTGTTCAAGTGCCCCTTGAATGGTTTATTCATGCCGAGAGCTTGTTTGGAAATGCGAATAAATGTAAAAGAGCTTTTAAAGGAGAGTGGTGTGTTGCCCCGGTCGCAGGTCGGTGGCCATAGCGGAGGGTGGGTTGGGCCCATTCTTCGATCGGCAGTGTGATCATGCTGGAAGCCCCGTGGCGAGTGGGCTGAGACATGCTATGTTCGTTGGAGCTGTCGCTTGTGATATTTCGTGGAGGGAAGGTCGATCCTCAGTGTTTGGAGCCCGAGGAGGTAGCAGAAGAAGTGTTTCCTGTCTCGATTTTAGAATTCAGATTGCCTTATTGTCTGTTATTTCCTGCAATAGGAAAAGGGGAACGATGAAGGAGCAAATTATGTTCGCAATTTCAATGTAAGGGCGCAGGGGATCGAACTAGCCTGGTAGGCGTCGTGCGAGCGCGCCGAAGGTATGTGCATGGGTAAGGTGGAGGCATACTCGCACGACGCGGAAGGACGCACTCGGTTGTACTGGTGGATGTGCTCAGTTGCGCGAAGAGACGTGTGCTCTTGATCACGCGATGACACTTGGTTGCGTGGGGTTAACGAGAAGCTAGCTTTGCCAAGGAAGGTGGATCGGCCCTTGGGCCACGACTTACCTTGCTGTGGAGGGATGGTGAAGGTCGTAGTTGGTCTACCTGCGAAGGAGGTCTTCACTCACTTGTATGGTGAGATGTTAGTTGTTAAACTAATGCCATCATTCACATTGACTCAAAAGGTTCAAAGTACAATTTAAATTTTGTAAAATAAAGCCCTAAGCCGATGTTTCACTACACTCGAAGTTTGAGCGAGCGCGGCATTGGAGAGCGCCGGTTCTAAGTGAGGGCCTTGCGAAGACATCTATCATAGAGCGCATGTCTGGGTCTCTACGAGCCCTCTTCCTAGACCTCTCCAGGACAGCGTTCGTTCGTGCGAGTTCCTTCTGAAATTGTGGTTAGCCGACGAATTCCTCATCTCTCAGCAATCTCTTAGTGATCGGTCCTAGTGTTGGTGAGGTCAATCATAGTGGCTGTGCTCGAAGGAAAGGGTGTCCTGGGAGATGTGTGGCATGCATCCTGTGACGAGTCGGTGAGGTCGTCGTAAATTGGCGGGCTCTATTGAGGTGAGAGCAAGAGGACAAGTGAGGCGTCTCTTACCAAGACGAAAGGGAGATCAACTTAGCACTCGTCAATATGAATGGCACCCTAATTTTGTAAAACATAGGATGCATGTGTGCGAAGAAAGTAAATGCCACGGCTTAGTACAAATTACAAGGTACATCGCTCTTGAAACAGAAAAGACACAAGTAGCACGCAGGCCGACTCGATGGACTGCTCGTCGAAGCCGGGTTGGAGGATGGCATGGAGCTCCTGCAGAATGCATGGTTTCAGTGCTACAGGGACCGTGTTACGTAAGGATAGGGGCTCCCGACTCAAGGGTGTCAATTCCTTGAAATCAGGCGAGGATCTTTGGGGGCCTAATCGACGGTCCAACCGTGCGACGTACCCTTACTCGGAACCCCTATCTAACTTGTGTTTCCTAATATCGGTCGTGGGACGCGACCCATCGGTACCTAAAGCTAGTATGATATGCAATGTATGTGCGAGAAATAAAAGTGCGTAAAGTAGATAAGTAAGAAATTGCGAAAAGCGATAAATAAACAAGTAGACAAAGCAAGCGGGAACGAGCCCGAACCCTCTAAGTGTCCCCAGTGGAGTCGCCAAGCTGTGCGCACCCGAATTTCGTCTAGTCGGGGCACGCATGCGCGCGCCTAAATGCAACGCGGCTTGGGAGTGCTCACCTTCCCGGGGACGCGCGACGGACGCACGTGAGAAGGAGTCGCCACTACCTGTTTACGACCCGAAGGTCGAGGGCCGGTGAGTCGCCTGGGTTTAGGGGTATGGATACACCTATTATGCCAAGGCAATGATCTTGTACGGAACCGAAAATTCCGAATTCGGGGGTTCTATTACGTGTGGGCCTATATCCCACACACCCTTTCGGTACTCTAGCTTGCTAGGCTTGCCATTTTATTTATTTACCGCATGATTTAGGATTGCACTCGACTCGCACGTTTTGACATCGTAAATTCGAAGAGACACTTGAACCGTCCACTCTCTGACCGGGATTATTACATGAATAAATATACATCATAAACCCTTACATAGTTCTCTCAAATAAATAAAAGACAAACTACAATGACTAAATCCCGGTCGGTTCGCATTCGGCCATTATTTCACTCCTGCTCACCGTATGGTTTTGGGAAAGACCAAAAATTAAATTAAATGCGCACTCGGTGTATGGGGGCATTGGACCCCGTGATCGACGGTTATGGGCGTTGGACCCAGTGTGAATCGAGTCCTAAAGGATCAGGCTCGATCCGCATAACAAACAAGTGAAAAAATATAACAGGCAAGCTCAAATAAACAAACAATGGGGTTTCTTGTTATCGCCGAATTTACGTGAATTAACTGATTATTATCCGGGGTATAATGGCATGCAAATCCTACCTTAAAACAAACAAAGGGATGATAGATAAGGTATGTAGCATTAGGCATTATTTTAACGGACCCGACAGACATGATATTTGTAGTCAAGTCCTGAATGTGTGAGTTATTTTAAATTACGTCGAGTTTGCATGATTAAACCGATTCATATGAGGTTTGGATTAAAATGAAAAAAATAAAAATAAAAATAAAGCGTTTAAACACGGATTAATAGCACATTATCACGTCAAACACGATAAACATACATATTCTACATAATCGGTGCCGCCATGATCACGATAAGCACATACAAACATACGCAAACATAATATTTAATGGAATCGATAAAACGGCATCGACTCATGGAAGCGAGAAAATATAAAAAAAAACACACATTGTCATGTTATATACATATAATTACTAAACAAAAAATATTTGAGCGGGGCACACGCGTCGGGAATCCAAGTAGGAAAGGATTAGGTATCTTTAGAAAATGTCCAGGGACTGAATTGAATAATTTTAAAAGGACAAGGACTGATTTGAAAATTCGAAAAACATTAAGGGGACTGATTTGAAAATTCTGGAAAATTTCAGGAATATGTAAAAATTACTGAAAATGTCCCAGGATTTTTTTGAAACGAATTTGAAAGTTTGGGCTGATCTGGAAAGCGAAAAATGCTCCAGGGACTAAACTGAAATATCATGAAAAATTCCGTGAATAGGTTTAGAAATTCTGAAAATTCATGGACTGATTGGAAATTGATAAAATGACTGGAACTTGACTGTAAAGAATTTTAAAATTCGGGGCAGATCTGAAAAGTCAGAAAATAGCCTTGGGACTAAACTGAAACAATTTGAAAAGTCCCTTGGGATGGTTGAAAAATTCTGAAAAATTCCAGGACTGATTGGAAAATAATAAAAATGGCTAGGACTTGGTTGAAAATAATTTTAAAATTCGGGACAGATCTAAGAAAATAAAAATGCGTCGTCTGGACTGAAATGTAACAAACAGAAAGTTTGTAAAATCGAGTTCGAAAGAAAAAAAAGATCCTATCGCCCACGCTAACCAATAACGCTCATTTCATATCATATTCATCCAAGCAAACATTAATATTCAAGAATAGAGCCCTAAACATGCCACTAAGTCGAGGATTTACCTTGTTTGAGAAGAATAGGGGCAGATCTGTAAATAAAAAAAATTCGCCCGATCTGTTGGGTTGCTGGGAGAGTCTGCCGAACTGTGCCGATGGGCTGGATTGGGCGAAACGGGCTGAACTGGGAGGAAGGAACCGGGCTGCTGAGGGATTGGGCCGACACGGGCCGAGTTGGGCTAGACTGGGCCGAATTGTCTGCTGGACCGAAATGGGCTGAGATCCGGGCTGGATTGGGCCGAATTGGACTAGGCTCTGAACTGGCCGAGCTGGGCTGCTGGAAGACCGGGCTGGGCCGCCGCACACCGTCTGGACCGATCCGCAACCTATGTTGATTCGAAAAAAATGGGAACCGATCTGGTTAGCCGGAAAACGAAACAAAGAGGGAGATGGGGAAGGGCACGTCGATCCGCCGAAGGAGGCAGGGGATTTCGGCGTCCGTGCCGAGGGAGTTCCGGAGGAACCGTGGTCGTGAGGGGCTCAAACTGAGGGACTCGGGTTTCCGAGCTAGGGGATAGAGACGAGCCGAGGGAGACAATCGAGCCGCCGGTTTTCCTCACGTGCGAGCTGAGGGAGAGTCGAGGGAATCCCGAGTTGTGGGCGTTCGGAGGTCGAGCCGTGGGGGAATTTTTTTGGATTCCAGAGGAGTCGTGAGCGTGGGTCCTCAAAAATCCGAGTTTCCTCTTTTTTAAGTCTCCTTGCTGCTAGGGTTTTTTTTTTGTGTCCGATCCGAGAATCCCGATATAGTCCCCATGCCGTTCGGATTTTTTCCTTTTCTGTTCTCTCCTTCCATTTTTTCCTTTCATTTCCTTTTTAACCGAGAACGAAAAAAATAACGAAAGGATGAAGAGGAGCGCGGCTAGGGTTTTCGAATGTGAGGGAGGGGCCAGCTGGAAATTGCGGAGAATCAGCGAAGAAGAGGAAAGATCGAATCCGAAATTTTATTTACTTCTCGGTTTTTTTGGCTCAGGAAGAAGAAGAAGAAAGAAAGAAAGAAATAAGAAGAAAGAAGGAAAGAGAAGAAGGCAGAAAACAACAAAAAAATGGGGGGAGAAGGAAGAGGCAACGGTCAACTGACCGTTGCCCTTTTTTTTTATAATTTGAAAATTCAAATTAAACGCGCGTCGAAATTAAAATTCTCGTCTTTGCAATTGAATGTCCAAAAAATGTTCCGAGACCGGCATTGTTTTTCAGAAAATTTTACGGATCAATGTTATGCAATAAAATATTTTTTTGACCTTGAGTTTTCTTCCCGGATTTGAAAATTGATGTCGACGCGCGTTAAATTCAAAGACACGTCGTACAATATTTTTATAAAATTGATGTTAAATTAGAAAAAAATGTCACTTTTTCAAAGGCCATGAATGCTCGTGCAATTTCTAGAAATACTTCCCTCATACGGGGTGACAAAGTGACGATTTTGCCTCTCTGGAGCCGGTGGACCAAAATTGGGTGCTGACATACGCCTAACTAGGAGAAGAGGAAATAATTCGCCAGTGTCATTCATCTCCATATGGAGGGCATTTTTGGGGAGCTAGAGCAGCATCTAAAATTCTATAATCTGGTTTTTATTGGCCTACATTGTTGAAGGGTTCTTATAAGTTAGTTGAATCTTATGACAGGTGTCAGAGAGCGGGCAACATATTGAAGAGGCACGAGATGTCTCTTAGCAATATTCTCAAGGTCAAACTCTTTGATGTATGGGATATAGATTTCATGGGCCCATTTGCTAGTTTTGCGGGGCCTACGGAAGTGCAAAAGGAAGAGAAATTCAAAATTTTCCTATCCGTTAAACTAATTTCATGACCTACTAGAAGAATAGGAGTAGATAAAGCGTACCTGAAATTTTTAAAATCGTCAACCGAGTGCCCCAAGTATGATGCCTCTACAAGTATCTACACCGACTTTATCGATGGGTCTTCGAGATTGGCGGTGCTAGTGGCCAACTCTCGAAGGAAACACCTGTGCAACACCCATAATTTATTAGACTAATTAGACATAACAAGTTGAACAGTTCAACTTGATTCTGCTCATTTATACACACATATGCATATCCATATATATATATATATATCTATATATAGATATATATATCCACCTTTTAAGCTTAACTCCTTAAACTTATTTATAAGGCATGGGGAAAGGCCATTTTGATTTCATGGCCGATGTAGGTTACTCAAATTTGAGTTTTCCACATGCCATGTGTCAACCATTTGTTCCATGAAAAATGGCCTTAGGTGTCCATGCACATGTAAGCCATGTGTCATCATATATATCGTGTATCAATCTGGTCCAATTAATCTAATAAATCGAGTCTAATTAACTTTCAAATTTAATTTCATTAAATATTCGATTAATCGATCACACCTTAATTCATCTAATCTCTATTAGACGATTTTATATTATTTCGTAATATCCCGTCGATTTAGTCGTCGTGTGTGACCATGTATGTTCCCAATTATGTTGACAGTAATATCGAAATCTCTATTTCAATATTACAAACAGTGAGCGGCATCTAGCAATGTATCACCGTTACTCAAGTAATCAGAAAGTCAATTTCTCGCCAAACCTTGTGACCTATGTTACCGTGCAGTGTAATCCATTTGTCTTATATATCTTAATTGAGCCCAAGACATGATCGATGACATCATTGTATGGCTCAATCTCTCTTTCTTGGTTTACCGGGTAAGTTTATAAGAACAAATGAGCTTGATATCCCTATATCGATTCATTTGGGTATGCATACACTTTTGATACTCTACCCACCAAACGGACGTGAGATATCACTCCTGTTATGTAGGAGGGACAAATTCTATCTTGGTCACTCACATTCATTTCCATGCTTTGTGGCATACTCAATAACTGTCTTTATAACCAATCTATTACAGTGGCGTTTAATAGTATCAAAGTATACGACATTACATCTAGAAATTCATGGTGATTTCAAGTCAAAGGACCACTATATTACAGTCACTATGAGATATGCTAATAACAATCACGTAATAACCCATGTAGCAATCTCATGGCGGGTCAGTCCAATACACATTACTCTTAATGTATACATGTGGTGTGACTTGATGTCTCCATATTCATGACTTGTGAGACTTGATCATTAATTAACACCCACACTAGTCTAATCGTATTATCGTTGTCCTAGTTAACGATAATACTTTGACTAGGGACATTTATGAATAATGTTCAATAATTATAGGATCTTACAATCAAGTCACACTTGATGCCTATTGAACCTACTATTCCAAGGACGTTATTGTGTAAAATTAATATTTAACGCAATCCACACAATAACAAAAACGCCTCATATTATAATAAAATACATGTCATATTACAGAACTGATGACAGATTGCTTCTAGGGCATACACCAATTCCCAACACCATTTTGTTTTTTTTTCTTTTAATAATAAATATATAATTGTTGTTGTGGCTTATGTGTCTAAATGGGTCGAAGCGGTTGCTTTACTCGCTAACGATGATACTAAAGTTGTATTAAGGTTTTTGAATAAACATATTTTCACTAGGTTCGGGACGCCTCGGGCAATTATTAGTGATGAAAGGACCCATTTCTGTAATAAGCAATTTGCAACTCTTCTAGCTAAGTACGGAGTGAGGCAAAAGGTGGCGACTGCTTATCACCCTCATATGAGTGGACAAGTGGAAATATCGAATCATGAGATTAAGCGCATTATAGAGAAGACGGTGTGCCCGATACGCAGGGACCGGTCTCAATGATTGGATGATGCATTGTGGGCCTACCAGACAACTTAGAAGACTCCAATCGGGTCGTCCCAGTACCATTTGGTTTTCAGGAAAGTGTGTCATCTACCATTGGAATTTGAACATCATGCCTATTAGGTACTTAAAAAATTAAATTTCAATCTAGATAAAGCCAATAAGTCTTGATTATTGTAGTGGAATTTGTTTCTTAATATATTCAAATATGAGTTATAGTTAATATGATGTATTTCCGCTTTTGGGTTTGTAGAAGAGAAGAAATCGATAGAAGTTGTCCTTCCATGATCTGTTTTTGGTTGATCAAGCTGCAACACATGGTCTAAAATTTGTTCTTTTTACTATTCTACTATTTATTTTTAGTTTTTCTCTATAGTTTTGTTGCCACTTGCTTGTTGCTTTGTTGCCACTTGTTTGTTGTCGCTGCTAGTTCGTAATTAACATTTTTATCTATATCCATCTTTATCTATGGTCTCATTTCCCTATTTAAGCTTGGTTCTTTTTCTTAATGTTACCGATACTACTTGGTGTTTTGCTACTTGCATTTGTTTTCATGAAAACTGAAAGCTTGCTCAGTCAAGTTCCTTTTGGTGACATTCCATGGCTATGGTAGAAATTTTGCTCAGTCAAGTTTTCTTTTTTGGTTTCCCATTCACTCTCTCTTTTCCTTGTTCCATTATTTGCCCTATTAGAAAAGAAATACTTAGCTGCAGAAATGAGCATATGGCACTCCCAAACATTCTTCGTTATTGACATTCTAGAATGTCACGAAATGAGTGTCATACGCTTAGCTTTACTTAATGATATGGAGCACTTTAGGAAACCCTAAGTTTGAGTTCTATAAAAGCATTACTTCACGAGCTCATATCATATCAAGCTTGAATAATAACTACTTTTTTCTTTTTCTTTTGTCATGTTAGGAAAGAAGGTGTAATGGTTGGGATTTTGCTAAGTACCTCAAGGTAATGAGGAAGAATAAGATGGTGATGAGGATATTGATTTTAATCCTTTCATGAAGAAAACTCTTTAATAGTTTTTAATGTTATCAAATGTAGTATTTTGATTCAAGAGAATGTGATTTGAATTGGAGAACTATCAAGCTATATTAAGTTATAATCGGTATTGTTGGATTATAATTTGTATGTTGTTATTGTTGTATAATTTAGTATGTGGTCATTTTTTTCGATCCGAAATGAGCCCAAACTCAAGGCTAAGCCCAAGCCGAGCCCGGGCCCGAGCTTTTCTACTACACTTGGCCCGTTGGCCGAGCCTCAAACAAGTTGCTCGAGCTTTTCAATTTGCTTGATGAGCCAAGCTTGGGGTTGAATGTTCAAACTCGACCAAGTTTAAGCCAAACTTGAGTCCAAAAGAAGTTTAACACGCCGAGCATGAGCCTCATATATTCGAGCTCGGCTAGTTTACTCCCCTAGTTCCAGTTTTCATTTTGATGCCGTATGAAATACAATGTAATAAAGATAGAAACAATATGAAACAGAGAAAGATGGAAGAAAATAGTAAAAACTCTTCCCCTCTCTCTTCTGGATCCCTTCCTAGTTTAAGTTTTTACTTTTATGCCATATGTGTTTCTATTAAATACAAAGTGATAATGAAAAAAATATTAGGGACAAAGAAAGATGGAAGCAAATGATAAAAACTCTTCCCTTCTCTCTCTTGGCCCCTTCCTAGTTCCAGTTTCTATCTTCATGCCATCTGAAATTCTATTACATATAAAGTAATTGTGACTTAAAGTTTACGAAAATTTGAATGGAAACTAAAACTCTTTTTTGGCTATATATATGTGTGGAGTGTGTATGTTCAGCCTTCAACTACACATCGAGCTCGTTGCTAAAACATTCTTCAATTCCGCTCGTGATTCATCGTTCAAAGTTCTAAAATTATGTCTACTGCCTTGGGGAAAAATGGAGCGACAAAAAAAGGGTAGATTTACTTCAAACCTTTCTTCTTCCTAGCTCTAGTTTTCTTTTTGGTTTATATTTCTCTCTGGGTTTCGTCCCGTTTCTCATTTTTCTCTCCCTTTGTTTTGGTTTTCAAAGGGCAACAGCAATGGTAGCAACGACACAGAGGACTTTGACAATGTTTGCAGCTTCTACGATATGAAATTTGAGAAATACAAAACGGTGGTATCCCACCAAAAGTTTGCCCACTCGAGGCTGACTAAAGATGGAATCAAATGCCCCCTCTATGGGTTGTTCTTTACAACAAAGGTCAAGCCTGATGCCCATTTAAAGCACAGGGGTGAGCACATCCTCAAGGATAAGAAAAATAAGTATAAGCCACGGGTTTACTGATTAGCCATGTAATTGGGATGAGCCAATAGGATTAATTCTCTTTTATTGTTCCATTAAAGCAAATTAAATTCACACTACTCACTAGATATGAGAGATCGCAATAGTAGCAAAATAAATAGTTAAATATATAAATAAATAAAGTAAATGAGTGAATGGGGAAAAATCTATTTGTTATCTGAGGAGGAATAAAGATATTGATTATGAGTTACCTCAAAAGGAATAATGAATGACTCAACACTTACAAAAAAAGGTCGTATATGTGCTGGAGTTTTGATTATAGGGGTTCTTTTGGACTATGTGTTTTGGAGTCTTGTCTTTTCTAATTTTTGTGAAATCTTTACCTATAGAAAATTTCTTTTCCTAAATATTGATTTGTATAGATATCTCTGCTATTTCTAGGGTTGATGGAACATTGATTCGCCAGAGGTTCCTTTTGGTCAATGATAGTGTCTTACTAAGTCCTTGGTTTCCTCTCCAAATATGTCAATTTAAAAAGCGTTGATTTTGTTTCCCTAGCTATTACATAGTGGTAGTTCTCATGTTATAAATTGGAAATATGGGTTCTAAATTAATTTTGTGGGTTGAGGCTTGGGCATTTTTGACTCCTTTCTATGCTTATGTTGATATGTTGATTTGGTTTACTATGCAATAGTTCTGAGTGTTTTGGAGGTCAACTTGAGGCTTATTCTTAGTATTATGCACATGGTGCAGATTCTTTAATCATGCTTTTCGAGGAGCAATGGAAACCATGGCATGGAAAGATTATGCTTATTTGGATACTTATTTCCCTTGAATGATTTGTTTTAACTCCCGGCTATTAGTATTCGTTTATAGTCAACAAATGCTAATATTTGTCATGAATATTTAATGGGGGTGACCATCTCTTTAAATAAACTAAAGATATCTCTCTTTGTGCATAAGTAGCTCAATGCTTGACAGGGCATCCTAGACATGCGAGGTAATCGATCGGCCCAACATTGTTTTGAAATCTTTTTTATTGGTGCACGCAAGATGATGGGGGAAAAGCTCAATTAAATTTGTCCGTTCCATGTCTTTCATGAAGCCAATGGTTGTGACATTGTGCTCTCCAAGATACAGAGGATGATCTTTGGATGCGTTTTTATCCATTGTTTATAATTTTCCTAGTTCTCTTGTTGTTTATTCCCTTCCCTATATAGGGATGATATGGGGTTTAAATAATTTTTAAAGGTTGTATGTGACCATTTAATTTAGTTTCTAATGGATTGTTAACATTGTAATGTATTTTTCATTATGTTATGAGGTTTTTATCTATGTTTTTATTATTGACCCCTCTAATTTGTCCTATTGGGACTTTAATTTCAATTGGCATCCTTGATCTAGTTGTAATCACCATTGGAAAATAAGTCTCATACTGCGGCAGTCAAATCATATGAAATGCTCAACAAAAAATAAACCTAAAGAGTTTAAAGAGGAACTAAACATAAAACCTTCAAAAAACCACTCAAATATTTTAAAATACTCGAAGTCTTGGGCGGCAAAGTTGAAAAAAGAATTCTAAAACTAAACTAGAAAATCCCGAACTAATTTGAGGTTGAGCTCCATTAGTCATCATTTGATGGAGTACTAAATAAGTCAATATTAATTATATGTCTTATTATATGTTTTAGGGCTAATAACACCATATATCCCATTGTTTGACACTTTTTAGATGTATCTCACGGTGTAAAAATTATATAAAAATACCCATGATTTGCATGTTGTTCCAAATGTATCTCGACTTCACTTTTTTCGTCAATGTTTGATGGAGTTGCTGACGTGTAAATCATACGATAGATCTAAGAAAAATTTCAAACCATAAGACATACAGTGTTAAAATCCCTATTTTTCATTCTTTAACTATGTTGAATATCCACATTGATTTGGGTAAATAAATAAGGGAATATTCTTCAGAGAAACCACATTCTCACAACCCAAGTGTTCTCTCTCATGGATTTGGCAGGGTACACAAAATATCTTCATTCCCATTGCTCTTAAGAGAACTCCTGTATTTATAAGATTCTAATGGACACTTATGAAGGTCACAACCTAATGGCTAAGTGATTAGTCATGACTACTCTTAAAAATCACGAAAATAGGGAATAAAGCACTTTAAACAAAAACTTGCCTTTTCATATGTGTATGTACATCATTATTTTCCACTCACACGTAAATTATTGAGAAAACCATCAATTTTATTCCTGAAAAGATTATTATACAGTTATTGGAACTCCTACCTAGGACATTTTAAGTGATACTGAACACATGAATCTCGACCTTGGGAGACATATCAGTAGCATCCACTGGATTTTCATCGTAGTTGGATTATCACACAAGATGGCTCAATCTTGATTATATACCGGACATATATATGTGTGTGTGTGGTTAGTGCTATCAAATGATCACCATAACAATGGCTAAACTCAGTTGATTTAATTTGTTGGTGAGTTATAAGTTGTTGTAACTTTTGCTTCTCCTGTGGTTTTGCCCGATGTTTCTCTTAACGGGCATTGATGTGGGCCTAGAGAATAGTGCTTTACCAATAACGGGTATGGTTACTTGCTACCAATTCAAAAGCCTACGAACACAAACATCCCGTATACATATATGTAACTAAAGACAATAAGAGGGAGATATACACACAGATAGATACTCGCACTTGGGGATCAATGCGATTCCATCACGTAACCCAAATTCATATGCACTTCAGGCATCAAATCTGTTAATATTAAAAAAAAAAAAGGAGTGCTAAATCTTCCTAAAAAAATGTGTGCTCATTTGTCCGCTTAATACTCACACTTAATAAAATGTTCTTGAATGTTTATAAAATTATAACTTCTACAATACCGAGTGTTTAGAAGGATATTTAAGAAGATTTAAAAGGAGCTTTATTTAGAGTTACTTGCATATTCATACCAAAAAGGAACTTTTGCTTCGTCTCAATTTCACTTTCCGAAATTGCATGTGATATATATGTTTTAAATTACCAAAGGCATTCATTTTTCCTTAGGCTTTAGGCCTTTGACCTCCCTTTCCACCCAAAAAAAAGGCATTCATTTTATTTTAAGATTATAAAATTATCAAAAAATAAAAACTACCTACTGCTCACTAATGTAATCCCTATTTTTTTTTTCTCTCCTCTCCCCTCGCTTCTCGAATCTCCCCTCTCTTTTTGTTTGCACGTTTCATTCTCTCAAAAAGACGTAGTTGAACACATTATTTTATTAGTCAATTTAAATTAATCTTATTGTGATGATAACTTTGTTATTACTTTGCCGTAACGAGAGTATATCTTTTAGTTTTCAAATTGAAAGTAAAATATCAATATCAATTGTCAGTATTATCAACACGAAATAATACATATACTAAACAAAAGGTAAATTACATTAAAAAATCCAAAACTTGCATAAATTCTCAATTATTTCCTAAATTTTCTTTTCTAATAAAAAATCATTAATTTTCATTTTGTCTCAAAAATGACTTGCTGTCAGACTCCATTAACGTTTTTTCTGTTCATTTGTTGACATGGAGTTAACGGAAATTAATGTGGAGTTACTTCTACACCTGTGGCACAACTCCTTACGAACCACCTTATAAAAACTCAAAAAAATACAAAAAAAATAAGAAAATATTCAGAAAAATTATAGAGACATTGAAAAAAATAAGAAAAGAGTTCATAATATAGTTCAAAATAATTAAAAAACTCCGAAGATGAAACACTCTGCATGGAACAGAGGGACGGGCAGCCAAATTATTTTTGGAGGGGTCATATGGAGATGAAATCTTCTTCCTCCGGGAGAGGATGATGATCTCTTCTCGTGCTCATTAGAGGAGTGGCTTGGTCAGAACCTCTCCCACAGGCATCCTGATCCGGGTTGGCCCATCATTTTTGCGTTGGTTGTTGGCTCCTCAGGTCGTCGATAAACGAGGATATGGTCCAGAAGAATTTCACTAGGCCAGCTGAGCAAAATCAAGCTTTGGTAAAGTAGCTGAGAGCTGCCGAAAGGCAATTGACTATCACTCTAGAGTCTTTCGTAAGCCGGTTGGAGATAGGAGGTGGATCACATGGCAGTGGCCCCCAGTGACTGTCACACTGCGTGAGGAAATCTGGGTCTTGCCGGAGCAGGGAAGTTGATAAGGGATGAGGATGAGAGGTGGCCTGAAGGTTTCGCACAGAACATTGGACACGCAACGGTAGTGATGGCAGACCTTTTTTCAGGGGGGAGGGGGTTGTGGATGGATTGGGGGAGGGGGAACAGATCTTGAGCATGCGCAAGCGGGTCTAGAGCAAAGGCAAGTGGCTGCAGGCACCGCTCTCCTTTTACCGAACGGTTTGGTGTTTATTCAGACATTTTTGCTATTATATGTTATGATTCATTGTGTATTTGAAGTTTATTATTGATATGAAAGATCCTATTTAGAGTTGCTTTTGTTCTCCTCTGGCGCATCTGACATAATTGCGATGGATTTCACTAATGTTGTGTTCCGTCCGTCTGAGTTACACCGAATGCAGAGACAGGATGATTCAAGAGTAATGTCGCCATCGCATGGGCCGCGTACGAGGAGAGGACTGAGGCTCTCTTTGGCTCCACAGAGAGGGCAATTTTGTAAGGCCTTCCCAAAGTTCAGCCCAAAATGGGTGCTCGAGTGATATCAGTTACCGCCCAGAATGGTTGCCCGAGTGATATCAGTCACTGCTCAGATCGAGTGCTCGAGTGATATTAGTCATCACGCGAGAGCGATATCAGTAACCGCGCACTCTCACTTCACTCAAACCAGGTGCTCGAGTGATATCAGCCATGTGGATCCTCCATGTGGATCTATGCTACATTCTTAGTTTCATCCATGGCCTTTTACTCTTCCTCTGTTATACCTAGATTATTAAACTCGGTCAACTTGTGATCAACATGGTTTTCGGGATACGACAAATATTGGCACTCAGTTGGTCGATCTCGGATGTGGTTTGGCTTGAAGAGTCACAGAAACGACAGTACTCGTTGCTTCCTCCAATGTACCAGTATCGGGCACCACGGGAGCGGACCCAATTAAACCAACATTAGAATTTTTCAGATCGAATGTTCCTTTCTCTGGTTCTTCGTCCTCCTTCGGCTTCTCTCCCTCTGCCCAAGAAGTTCACTGCAGTCTCTGGGGCTTGCGACCAGGGAGGCCAAGCAACTTGTCGATTCGGGAGTATATTTCTTGCTCTTCTTATATGAGTGATCGGAGAATTGTCTTGACAAAACAACTTCGAAATTTTCATCTTTTTTGGATAGTTTAGTTTTGAAAAAACCAGTTCAAGTGATTCTGAATATATTTACGAAATTCAAAATATAGAGTCAGATAGTAGCACTTGTACTAAAGATGGAGTTTGTTTTTGTAAGAAATCAATTAATGTAATCACTAATGAAGAAAAGGAAATTTTAGAAAAAAAATAGAAGAATTAGATAGTCCAAGAGAAAGATTAGAAGCTTTAATGCAATTTAGGAAAAGGCTTTTAGGAAAGGAAGAAGATAAGCAGGAAAAGGAAATAATTATGTGTAATCTTAAACACATATTTGACGCATTCAAATCAGAAAGTAAACATGTTACAGTTCAAGATTTACAAGATTTACAGAAGGAAATAAATGAAATTAAAAAACAAATTAAAGAATTAAAGCATGAAAATTTCGAAATAAAGAATCTCCTTACAACTTTAAATGGAATCTCAAAAAATGTTTGAGACATAAATCAAGAAAACACGAATGGTATACCAGACACCACTAGTAAGTCTCATGGTGAAATTTTAAATATTATTTATACGGAAATTAATGTGGAGTTACTTCTGCACCTATGGCACAACTCCTTACGAATCACCTTATAAAAACTCAAAAAAAAAACGAAAATATTCAGAAAAATTATAGAGAAATTGAAAAAAAAAATAAGAAAATAGTTCATAATGTAGTTAAAAATAATTAAAAAAACTCCGAAGATCATTAGCATGAAGACAAGGCTTTCATCTCTGTTGTTGGTTTCGAGATGTTGATCTCGCCTTGGAGCCTTGTCTTCATGCTCTCTTGATAACTCTGTAGTGCTTGAAATGGCCAAGTTATGTCATTGTCTTGCACTGAGATCCTTCTTCTATTGAAACCTGATCTTGCTGTTGACTCTTGCAGTGAAACGCCCCAATTCTTCAAAGCCGATATGGGTAAGTTCAGGATGTCATTTGTCGAGGTATTAACCTGAAAATGAAAGCTTTAAGAGGTAAAACTGAAATGATGGCTTTTAAATTGAACAAGAGCGCAAACTCAGGTTTATATATGTCAAGGGAATTATAAGAGGGGTGTCTTTTGGAATTGAATAGACTTAACTGACAAGGATGCCCGGGGCCCTCTGGAATAGAGTAATTAGTGTTTTATATTCATGAAAATACATGATAGATCTCCACATTTTTTTATGTATATATAGAGTACAGATAATTTTAAAAAGGAACAGTTAGAAAATTGAAAATGTTTTGGATGTATATCGAAAGGGCATAATCGATAGCTCTACATGTGATTACACTTTTAGAAACCTGAGGCACAAAAGAAACCTTTTTCCATCGCACGCGTAAATTTCCTTCACCGGATAATGACAACAGTACCAGAAAAACAATGCAAATTAATCTTTTAGATTGTTTCAATTCAAACACTCGATCAATAGAAGTCACTCATGAGATTTCCTCAATAATTGGCTAGTTGATACTTAAAAAGTACAGCATGTCAAGTCTATGATATCGATCAAAGCAAAATATCCTGACCGTGAGGATCTCAAGAAAAAAAAAAGATGAAATTACGACAGAATATTATTTATACAAGTAAAAACATATTGTCAAAACAAACATTGGCACGCAAGGATAGAAAACTCACACTTTAGTACGCTTATGCTCATCGTCTAGCAGTTTGTAGGCAGAAGTACAAACTTCTACCTTTCTTTGCTTATCAGAGAAGTTTGTGATCCATCGGAGAAGGGAGTGAAGAAAAAGAATGTACATGCCTGTAGAACTTCTACCATATAAAGGACAGGTGCCGATCAGCAGATGCCCCCAACTATTTACAAGACTGATGAGCAAGTGGAACGCTTACCCGATATTAGAATTCGAGCGGAATGAT
Organism: Punica granatum; assembly: GCF_007655135.1. Lineage (NCBI taxonomy): Eukaryota > Viridiplantae > Streptophyta > Magnoliopsida > Myrtales > Lythraceae > Punica > Punica granatum. Next base: position 26,286,365 of record NC_045130.1, on the reverse strand, counting down.
TTCGATGTTGGAGAAGAAAGGCGGAATAGAAACAGTAGGGGAGAATCGAAAGGCGGGAAACTTGGACCGGTTCCGATGTTTGCAGAAGAGAATTGTCAGACCCATAGCGTCGGTTTGGAAGGCGGGAAAGAAAACCAAAATAATTTAATTGGAGAAACGACAGGCCTAAGCAGCACGTAGAACGACATGCCCTTTGGAACACGGAGAAGGGATTTGTACTGAGGGGTATTCTGGGAATTATGTGAAATGAGGAGGGGCATTTTTGGAGGGTCAATCTATTATTCGCAACGGGCCCGATGTGCCCAACTGCTCCTACGTGATTCGATTCAATCTTCCAAAGTCACGATGGTTGAAAGGTAAGGGGAACTTCTCTTATGATAGAGAAAAATATTTTACCACTTGTATTTACCGGGGAAATGTGAAGTAGAAGGACTTTGTGTTTGATTTTAGAATTGGATAAAGTTGAGTTTTGATTTTAATTGGTTTGTAATGATTATATTATTGAATTATGAAAAAAAGTATAAAAAAATAATGAATAGTTGAGAGAAAATAATGATTGTGTTGTTGAGTTATGAAAAAAAAAGTAATGAATAGTTGAGAAAATTTAGTATTAAAAATTGAATTGAATGGTAAAAAAATTGAAGAAAAATAAAAAAGTAATAATTGTGTTGTTGAATTGAATATAAGTACAGTTAGAGTGGAATAGAGTTAAAAAAATTTGTCCTAAATGTTCTACATCATCAGGAGTGGGTATTCAGCTAATGATACAGCACCTCAATAGAGACCCCATACACATCGAAATCGTACACTTTCGAGCGGGAAAAGGATGCGTATTTTGTTGATGGTACGAGAGCTTCATTTATTCCAAATTTGAGTATGTCTCATTTATTAATACTACAAGAAGCTCCCTCACGATAAGTATGGATTTAAGCTTTCTAAAAATCTGTCTACTAACAGTCGGTTGGCTTCAGATGTCAGTTTTAGTTTGGCCATGGTCTCAACATTGACCAAATTACAGAGCTCCTTCAAAATGATTTACGAGATTGGATCCTTAAGTACGATGGATGACAAAAGACGAAATTCAATTGCCTTGCTCCATTACATAATAATCCGGATTAAGGATCTGTCTGTCCGTAATTTCATACGTATCGGTATGTTTAATCTTGAAAACCTGAAGATTCTGTGTTGTGGAATCTCCACAATCTTCATAAGATTCCGGTCGCCAGATTTTCGGCTAACATCATGGGGCCTTTCCTTTCCTTCAATTTTTCTGATCTGCCGTTTTGGTCGTTTACTGATTTCTTGTTTCTATGTTACTCCGTGTGCTGCACGGATTTAATAAAAAAAATTATGATAGGAATTCACGATAGAAATTTCAATTAAATTTATAACAAAAGAAATTTTTTACGACTACATAAGAAACTCTTAGGTTTAGTACAATGAAATAAAAATCTTAGTAACTAATAAAAAAGATACGGAATATCAAACATCAAACTTCTTGATTACCAGGCGATGGCATATGACACTGCGCTATATCATTTTTTGATATAACATAAAAATTGAATTTAATAGTAATTGGTAGTGTTCATTTTATAGGTATAAATGTATGTAACGTACAAAATTGGTTCTATACTACGTAAATTTTAATATCAAACTTATGTAAACAAATAATTATTTGAGAGATTATGAGTTAATGTTTGTGTAATATACCTAAATATATATATATTCATATATCAATTTAATTTCCGAGAAGATAATTGCAAAGATCTAAAAAACCCAACATCCGATTTACTTGATAAAAGTACAATCATAAAAAGAGAAAAGGGAAACTTATTTAATTCAATTACTTTTTCTTTGGATAAGTAATTCAATAACATTTTATGTAGGAGACAAAATTGAATTACAAATTTATAACCATTATTTATATTAAAGACTTCTAAAAACCTAATATTTGAATATAGATCAATTTGTATTTTGTAAAAAAATTATTATTGAAAATAAAAGGTTTCGATGGTCTTTTTAAAGAAAAATTCTTTTTTTGAAAAATAAAATTACCAATACAACTTCTCCTTTAACCTATAAAATTTGTTTTCTTAGAAGGCTTAGTAAGAATAATAATATTAACAGCACCACGTTTTAGTTTACCGGCGCTCAAGTACCATTAACGAGGACCCAACTACATTCCTCATTTATTGAGGAAGTCATCTTTAACTATCGCTCGATGCATTCACTGCTTTTGAAATTGGAACATTTCTTTAACTTAACTCCAATTTTGATTTTTCAGAAAAGAAAGAAAAAAAGAAAAAACTCAAACAAGACGTCTTCACGCTTTACGTGCGTCAATTTCGATTCTCAATATTTGGGACGATACTCGAGACTGGAAAATATTTTTTCTGCATGATATTGATCTTCGAACTTTTCTAAACACGACAGTGGTCCTAGATTATTTTTCGGATATCTGATTGGAAAAATGAAAATTTCAGAAATAATCGAGCAATTATGATCGATGCGTTTAGGAGGCTCGATGTTGATTCATATCGGAATTTGATCTCTGTTAATGCAAATTAGAATTTTCACGAAGCCGATTATTTTTCAAATTTCTCAATTTTGAAGTACTCATTCGGAAAATATTGACGGATCTTGAAAATTTGAATTTCAATCGATGAACTCCCGCGCGAGCTAATGAAAAAATAATAATGAAAGTGAAAAAAGAAGAAGAAGAAAGAAAGGTGGCAGATGGGTATCATGCTCTCTCTCTCCATCTCTTTCTTTCTTTTTCTTCCTCTGCAACTTCCCTTCACCGCCTACCTAACACCCGTTTGGATTGAGAGTTAATTGATTTTAACTTTAACTCAACACACTACATAACAAAAATACAAATTTCCCAATTCAAAAATTTTAATTTTAACTTTAACTCAACACACTATACAATAAAAAATACACGCTTCCCAAGTCAAATTTATAATCACATCTCATTTGTCCTTTTCCACAATCAAAATCAAAATCAAAATCAAAATAACTTTAACTCTGAATCCAAACGGCTCTTAAAATCCCGATCTCAGCCTGCATTTCTGATCTTCTGCTCTTTCCATTCCATCCTCTGAGGCCATCTCTTCAGCCTTCTCTCTCTCAATCCCTTTATATGATGATTAGATTTATAATTTTATTAAACGAAAAAAAAGCTAATCAATGATTAATTGTCTTAAATCATTATATTCCGAGGAAAAAATAATATGAGTTTAAATTTGTCAAAATAATATAAGGTTATATATATATATATGGATATACACATTTAGCTTTATAACCCTACGTTTTTTAGATATTTACTTTTATAGCTCTATTTATCATCTTGTAATCAAATTTAGATATTCATATAGATTTTTAGTATTTATTTCCTTCTTCATCCTCCGATCGGCATTTGATTCTTTTCTTTCTTTGCCATTAAAATTGCAACTTGGCCCCTTTTTTCTCTTTTCTTTCATATTAGTTGCATTTATTTAAGGCATTCATTGCACATAGATTAGGAACCAACCCCTTTAGATTGCGTATATGATCCTGAGTTTTCGAGTCTCCTAGATGGCCAAAAATTCACAATTAGAAAAATTTTACCCCATAGTTGGCCGAATGGCCGATTAACCCAATCAAAATTTGATTTAATTGAAGCTTATTGGACTTTAAAGTTGGCTGATTAACCCGATCCAAATTTGATTTAATCAGAACTTGATCCAAATTTGATTTAATCAGAGCTTATTGAATTTCCAAGTATCAGTAATGCACTGTGCACCCCGCAAAAATTAATTAGAATTTTAAAAAAATAGAAATTGCATTTAGTTGAGTAGAACGGCTTATGTAGGCACAAATTATTCTTTCCTATTCCATAGGATCAGCAAAAACTCACTTTCCCAATCACACTATTTTCCCTCCTCTGCACACAGCCCTAACTGCACCCAAGTCAGGTCAGCACTCCACATTATCAGCCGTGGCGGCCTCCGCGTCAGGTCATTTACACTGAGCTTGGGCATCCCTACCCGCCAGTGCAGCCTGGGACGAGCCCTCGGTACCGTTCACGTCCTTGAAATATCCACCAGCCATATTCGGAGAGCCACCATAGTACCCGTGGTGGTGATGTCCCACATGAAATCCCCTAGCGAAACCTGCGACACCCAAGGGTGTAGCTCCATAGTCCACGGCGGTCCTCTTCACAAGGGACTCCGCCCTCAGCGAGCCCCTATCTCCTTCGAGCTCCCTGTACCTGTGGAGGTATAGGGTCAGGGGCTCGATGTAGTCATCGAACCCCAGCTTGCTCATTGCCCAGAGGACATCCTCAGCGGTGATGGTCTTGCGCTGCTCCCGTTGGCACCGGTCATTGGCCTCCCCAGTGATGAAGCTGATGTACTCAGAGACACACTCCTGGATTGTCTCCTTGGCATCGTCAGAGATTTTTGCATGCGGTGGAAGGATCTTGCGCATGATCCTGATCACATTCGCTATGGGCATGAAACGATCCTGTTCTCTCACCGTGCACTCGTTGCTGTCTTCTGATGAATTGTGGTTGTTGTTGTTGCTGCTGTTATTGGACAATGCCATGTTGATTTCAGATCCTGAAACGATTGAGCATTTATGCCGTTTGCATTATTTTCAGACTTATAGCGTCTTTATTTGTAAATTCATAAAGTTAAAAAGGAAAAAGAAAAGAATAGTAAACCATAATGAGAGAAGGAAACTTGCATCGAAATTAAAGAAATATCATCAACCATGGGTGTAGTGCAGTTGCGCAGACCCTCACATAACAATTAAGAAATTCCGAATTCGATATTCAATACAACCCTCACATGATAATTAAGAAATTCCGAATTCGATATTCAATAAAACTATTCATGCATCTTTATTAGATATTATGATTTTTATTTCATTGTAGACTTATAAGACTCCATTGTAATTAAAAAATATTAGAAAGAGGATGTAATACAGTAACCCATGCCTTTACATGACAATTAAGAGATTCCGAATCCGATATTCAATAAAACTATTCATGCATTTTTATTAGATATTATGATTTTTATTTCGTTATAGACTTATGAGACTCCCTTGTAATTAAAAAATATTAAAAAGAGAATGTAATACAGTAACCCATGCCTTTACTGGGTAGAAAGGGATGAGATGTAGTGCAACGACAAATACCTTCAATTGATGAATTAGAAGTTCCGTATTCAATTCTCATCGATAGAGCTATTGATACCCTTTTATATAATTTTCTTTTTATTTCCTTAGAATCATGGATCTCATTTATAATTGATAAATTTAAAAAGAAAAAAGTATCTTTTTAATTTGTCTAGCAAAACAGATGCATGCCTTGAGAGAAGAGTATAGATATTTTAGATTTGATTTTCGTGGTGATACTACTTATGCCATTTTATCAAATTTTCTATTTTCATGGACTAAATCAAAGTTCTCCCTTATATAATTGAAAAAAATACATACTTTAAGAAGTAAGGAGTTGGAACAATATGTAAAACTAGCTAGTGGAAAGAGATGCTACATCCGTCTGGTAGCATAAAAGTTACAGATTCGATACTCAGTGAGACTACTCGTACTCTTTTATTAGATATTAGGATTTTTATTTCATTATATTAGATCTATCGGCCTTCTTTATAACTGAGAAAAAGAGATGCTACATCGCTCACTTAGAAAAAGAAATGCTACATCTACCGTGAAGATAAAATAAAGGGATAACATCATATTTAGTCCTCAATCTTAATTAGTTTCTTTTTTTTATATATAAATAATCAGTTAATTTCTTTTTTAGTCATCCTAAACCTATATTGTTTTCAACCTTGTTCCCCCTCTCTTATTATTCCTAGTGTTTTTTTTCCTCAAATTTGTAATGGAAAAATAAATGGTCAGACTAAAGCGAACAACCTATGTTACTTGATGAATTATATATATATATATATGTATAATATATATACACAGGGTGCATGGATAAAGTGAAATCTAATTAGGAGCATACCTTCCCAAGAAAAAAAAAGAGGAAAACTTCTTCGTAATCCTCCATTCTAGATTCTATTCTAGGAGATTCTATGATGCAATTACTTTTCTAATGCAATCACTTTTTAGATTGTTAAATTTCAATTATTAATGAATGAATAAATAATTTATTGATAATCTAAATTTTAAAAAAGCTGATTGCACCATGAATCTTTAATTTGCATTGATGCCTAGTAGAATTTCATTTTCTTAATTTGCTTATTTTCTTTTCACTCAAGACCAAAAAAAGTAGCAATTTTCCTATCCAAAACAAAAGATAGCTTTATCTACACCCTAATGATTCCGGCTAGGTATTCCATTTCACCCAACAAAAATGCTAAATCCTCCTAATTGGTGTACCTAAAAATCCTAAAAATTCAAAATTTCACTCACATTTATTGAATAGCCCTTGAATATTATTAATTACAACTCATGCCATCATGAGTGGGATTTTAAATTATGATGATTTAAGTTGATTATTAAGAGGATATAACAACACTCTTCATGCAAAGATCAAATAGGCTTAGGATATTCGCCCCAAAAAAAAAAGCGTAGAATATTTTCATTTGGCCTACATCGATTGACTGGCAAGAACAGTGCCATGCTTCTTGGGAAGAGAAAAAGATTATTCATTATGTTTAAAATAAGAACTTTAATTAACTAAACTAGATAAATACTGCACGAATTGAAAGCTCAAGCAAAAATAATAATAAAAAGGACTGCACCAATTGAAAGCTCACTACTACTTTTCACAGTATATTGATACATCTGGGTTCATTTATAATAAAGAATTGAAAATATAACATCGTCCAGTAACTTACGTTAGTTGTTTCATGTATATTACTTCCATTTCATTTTACATAAGTTATGTAAATTACAGTAAACTACTCGATTTTTTTTTAAAGTAGGTATCTGTCTATCTTTCATCTATCCTTTTATGTGCGCTGGTCACGTCCCACGGATCAACATTCTGAAAATTCATAACATGTGAAATTTTTGCGAGATTCAATTCACATATTTCCTGTTCTCTCTCATTATCATTAATTTTCTGATTACAAGAGAAACTCATGAGTTATATTAATCTGAATACAAGAAAGATCAATGAATTAGTATAAAAGGTAGAAAATTTGATAACGAGGTATAAATATTCCGTATTTCCATGACGACGAGAATTTAACATGAAATCCGATTCTCATCTCTCAATGTCATTATAATTAAACATAAAAAGGACATGCACTACTATGGGCTTTTTTCTTTTCTACCGCCCAAGGGACCAATTCCGGGCATGCCCGCCACTTGTACTACCTCTCACGCAATTGATCCATCCGATATTCCGGATATTCCTCCCCCCTTTCCTAATAAGGTTCTAGCTCTGCATTGAAAGAAATTTGAACATTTAACCTAGAAAGAAATTAATGTAGCCTCTCCTAACTCTGCGTGAAATTGCGGATCACCCTAGCTTTGCTATTGCTATATATTTCTATTCTTGTATTATAGGCTACAGGCCTTCCTTATAACTGAATAATTGCTGGTCACTAGATGCAAATCCCGTGGGAGAAACGTCGCGTAAAATAATAGAGGAACGAGAAATTATAAAGAAACACGAAACATAGTCCAGGATAAAGTCCTGCTGATGACAATTAAACTCAAAATATCTTGATTCGGAGTAAAGAGTCATGTTATTGTGCTAAACCCTCATATCCAGTTGTGAGAAAATATTGATCATCAGTTACTCCCCTTCTTCAAATTGCCATAGCCTTCTTCTTATGAAGGGCATGCAAAGACAAGAGGGCATTGGAAGCGCAGCTGACCACTCATCCATGCAGGTGTCATGCATGCATGCAGCGAGATTTGATTCTAAGCTAGTGGGGAGCTTGAAAAGACGTCTAATTTCTCTTAAGAAAAAAGATAGCGATATCCTTCTTTAAGAAGCACATTTTTTATGCTATATCACATCATCATAGTCATCCCTACCACCATCCATCACCATCATCATCACAGTCATTATCACAGTCATCATCATCATATATATATCAAGCACCGGCGAGGCGAAAAGCAAACAGTGGATAGTCACAGAAGCAAAGTGAAACTTACTGCATGTCAAATATAAATATTGCATGTCTATATGTTTTTGTGAGTGCATGATCGTATATATATATTTGTGTGAGTGTGTGTGTGTATGTAAGGGTGGCAATGGCATACCGGCAGAGCTTGAAGTGGAGAGCTTGCGATACCCATGGAAGCCACGTTCCATAATGTCCCCCGGCCCCGGATCTATCTTACTCTTCCAAGCGCAGTACTGAAGATGATGGCGATGATGATGAAACATTGAAACAATTGTAATTATATATACCCCAATGAATTTAAATAATTAAACAAAAAAAAAGCCTGTTCTCGGAATGTTCTCCACGTGGAATTGACGACCTGAACGAAGAACACGATAGTCATTAAGCCAAATGGTCATAGAAACAGCAACTAACTGCCCCTCTTCCCCATTTTCATTTAATTTTTTTACATTAAAACTGAAATTAGTAGAAGAATGGTTGGGCTGTCTATGGAGCGTTTGCTCATCGCATGCATTGGTCAAACAGAGAGAGAAAAGGACACGGTTTGCAGAGGGACAAAGAGAGGAAGGGAAGGTGTAATAATGCTGAAGGCCACACGCTCTCCATGCAGTGCTGATGACTTCCTTGTTTTGGGATGACCTTAATTTGTGATATCCCGGCAGGAAAGTGAAATAAATATCGAAAATGTCTAATGATTACAATGTAACGTGAGTTGGTGCATGCGATGCGTTTCAACGTACGTTTACTTCCTGTTAAGTAAAGTTTGAAATTCAGAGAAAGAGGTCTTAATGCACTGACATAGAGGCTGATTTGGAACCTAGAGGTCTTAAGTTCCATCCTCTGCCATGGCCTCCCCTTATAAATGAAAAATAAAAAATTCTTAGATTCAAGTTTATTGAATTGAGAAAATCCACGATTAGAAGAATTTTTCCATTTAGTGGGGGCTGTCCAGCTCGAACTTGAATCCGCATCGGACTCATTAGATTTTTAGATATCAAATGATGCATGTCAAGAAGTAACAATTATTATCGAGGATTTTCCCCTGTTTTTCCCTTCAATCAAGAACACAATCTTTTTATTGAAAAAAAATGTATAGCAAAAGCAACATCCAGGGGGGGTTAGTTGTGTTTGGTTTTAAAATTGAGTTTTGATTTTAATTAGTTTGTAATGATTGTGTTGTTGAATTATGAGAAAAAGTGTGAAAAAGTAATTAATAGTTGAGAGAAAATAATGATTGTATTGTTGAATTGTGAAAAAAGTAACAAATAGTTGAGAAAATTTAGTATTAAAAATTGAATTGAATGGTTAAAAAAATTGAAGAAAAAGGGAAAAATAATAATTGTATTGTTGAATTTAAAATAAGTAGAGTTAAGTGGAGTAAAATAAAAAAAAATTTGAATACCAAACGAGAACCTTCCTAAAACTATAGCTTATTTTCTTGCATTTTTTTTCCTGTGATCTATTTTCTTGCATTTTTATATAAGAACATTTTATATGAAGCCAATTGATCCTTACATATATTTTTCAGACATATCTATCTATCTATCTATCTATCTATCTCTCTATCTATCTTTCTATCTATCTATAAATCTATAAATACTAATCTATCTATCTATCTATAAATACCAATGGAGCCCTGCAGTTTGGGGGCTTACAAAAGAGAGTGCGAGAGCACCTAAACAATTCTACATTAAACCAAAATGTAACATTAGCACCATATTAGCTCTCTAGCACCCTAAATAGACAAAATTTGACATTTGTTTGGGTACCTTAAACCATTTCCAATGTTGGTCCTCTGAGTTAGCAACTATTGGTTGGGGATTCTTATACAAATGAGCTTGTAGAAGCAAAGTTGCTTTGAGAACATTGTGGAAATATCGGCTTACAGTTTCACCCGATCTACCAAAACTAGTGTTTAATGACTCGATTCTTGAAATGATGAGCCAAAACATATAAAAACATTACCACTTGTTCATCAACATGCATATTTCTTGTATTTTTCAGACCCCCAATTTCTTGAAGCATATGACACAACTTAAAAAAAGCATTCCTATCCATCCATAGTTGTTCAGTACAAGTCACATAATCCGCATATACAAGCCTCCTAATATGATCCCTACTACCATAATAGTTTAACTTGTACGACCTAATGCTTGGCTTAGGACCATATAGAGCAGCTAATTCTAACAATATTCCCACCAGACTCCTAAATATAGTACACATTTGAATAAAGAAAGTTAGAGCAACGACTTTCCTCTTCTTGCTCTTACTCTGCAAACTCAACTGATCCATAACTGCAAAATTGATTCAAAATATATTATAATGAAGTACGAACACATGTATTTTCAAATCAGCAAAATCAGTTCAATACAGGAAGTTTCTACAGTCACAACCCATGTATTTCAAATAAACTATGTCACATAACACTACAACATTATCAGCAAACCGGGAATTTTTTGCCCACATTGCTGTATTCTCAAACATCAGCATTTTGAAGATTCAAAATCGAAGCAAAACATTCATCAACAACACATTAAACCCCGAATTTTTCCCCACATTGCTGTATTCAGGGTGGCAGAAAACCAAAATTTTTTTGGGATGGTATTTAAGGACAGAACATGTTGTTTCCTCCCTAACTTTTAATTGATATTACTGGCTACATTCTATACAATTATATGGAGACAGAAACACACACATCATATATGCAGCAGCTAAGTAACATCACGGGATATCAACAATATAATCACCAATCCAGAATAAAAAAGAGACCTCTTCAAAGCAAAAACAGATGAAATCGCAACAGAAATGGCAGCCAAACAGAAATAGTCGGATCCATCCAACTAAGTTGTCCAGTCACATTCAATACCAACATAAATGGCAGCCAAATATCGTTCACAGGTTCCTCAAGTATAAGTTTACTGGATAAATCGCAACCTGAGCGTGTATTTGGAAAACACATACACAGTCCCTAATGTCCGAGTGGTGGTATTACTAATTTAACGACGTCATTCCCTTTTTAGCTTGTATTCTAGCTACAAGATTCCCGATAGATTCAGAAGATGGAGTATTGTGGAAGTTGTGGGGGAGAATTCGCAAACCCTAACCTCAAAATCACTTCCCGGAACTTGAAATTGAAAACCCTAACTTGATAATCGACTACCCTAGAATCAAAATTGTAAGCTTTGACTTGATAAGCAGCGGGAGAAGGCAAATTACAATGGATTCGTGGGGTAGAAACCGAGCACATTACCTCGGCAGAGCGCGGAAGATCAGCTGCTTCAAGCGGGGAAGTGAATGACAAGCAAACTTCAACTCACGGACCGAAGTCGCCAACTGGAATGGCGTCGTCGAGGCGTTGAGGCATCGAGCTTCGATGGAGGAGGCACTGAAGTCGCGGAGTTCTTTCGAGTTTTGCAGAATGGATGTGTTAGGTTTCCGGAGGGTCGGATTTGCAGAGATAAAACGATGGCGGATTTTGAAATTAATGAACAATTGCGAGGGCATTTTAGTATTTTCACCGTTAATTCCGGATGCTCCTTAGCTAATCCGGATCTCCACCTGAGGCTCCCTCAATCCGGATGAAAGCCGGATTGGTAGCACCATTCGGAATACCTATTCCGCATGACCTGCGAACCAAACGTCAGATTCCGGATTCCGTACGGATTAGGTCATCCGTTCCTTATCATTTCCTACGAACCAAACATGCCCGTAGTGTTTATGTCAAGCTAATCCTAGGGTTGTCGCTGAATTGTGAAAAGACGATTATGCCCTTTATTTGAAAATTGTTTTTAAAAAAGGGAAAACATCGCAGTGCATGGCACCTCGGCTTGTACCAGTGTCGACCAATTCCCTAGATCATCTAAGGTTATGTAAGAACCCCAAAAAAGCCAAAGAATCGATCGATCTGCCCGAAAATGATCTAGAAAGATCTTATATATATTGACCTGAGTTACCTGAAATTAGGTAAAAACTCAAGTTGAGACACACAAGTCCTTTCTATACGTCCATGCTACATCGGACGGTGCGTTTCGGGATTTTTGAAATGCGAGTTTTGAAAAGGGCATTAACGTCATTTGACAACTCATTAACGTGATTTATCAGTTAATTGCCAATTCATGCAAGATTTGTCAGTGTTAAGTGTGTTTAATCATGTGAGCATCTCGATTAACCCGTTTGTGGATTACAACTTAAAATTAAATGCCAAATGCAGCAAATGTGCGGGTAACAGACAATCAGACAGATCATGATTTGATCCACTGAATGAAGTCTGAGTACCCGAAAAACTCAATTTAATGAAAACAATTCATGACACGTCGACCAAAACAGGTCTAGGAAGGTCGAGGATAATTTGGTCAAAATGACCAAAATACCCTTGGAACCCAAATGGCCCCAAATGGATGCGGAAAAACATAAAACTTGGGAAATGACTTAGGTCGGGGCAAGGAGGCCGGTCATGGCCCGGAAAAATCAAGAGGAACTCTCGGATACTTAAGCCGAGAGCTCCTTTGGTCATTCCGAGCCAAATAGGTCTCCTCGACTCCGATTTAAGCCCGTTCCCAACATGATTAACACATTAAACGATTAAGACATGCATGACATAACATAAAAACGCATAAAAATGTGAACTTTACATGTAAGCCGGTCTTGAACGGTCTTATAACCTCACAAACGCAAAGATAATGTAAAAGTCTTAACTTCTCTAAGTCGAGAATGGTTATACCTAGCCTCGAGGGTAGAGGACAAGTTGAAAAAACGGCTGGAAAAAGCTTGCTGGAATTCGGATGCCTGGGCGGTACTGTTCACCCGAGAAGGCACCCGATTTTGGCTAGCTTGCATCGGTGGCTCGGGATGGTTGCACGAGCTGGCTCGGTCTATGATACCTCCCTAGAGGGTGCTGGAGGTGAGTACAGGTGTCTCGTGACGTGCGAGAACCTGCGTTAACTCGAAAAGACAAGAAAACCCGGTAAGCTCAAAACTGTCCTTTTTTATCCGGTTTGGAAAAGCTTGAGTTTGAGTGGGTTTTAATGGGTTGCTTGATGGCTCCTTCCTCTTGGAAGATCCTTGGGGAGTGCTTAAGGATCAGCTCGAGCTAAAAATCCAAGAAGTGGCCCGGTTAATGAGATGGCTCGGGGCAAAAGGCCGGCTACCACCCGATGACAGTTTCTGGACCGGTACTGACCACACCTGGTTCGGGCTGTTGGAGCTTCAAACTTAAAATCTAAGCTTGGAAATGGATAGAAGGGGTCGAAAACATTTGGGATATGAAGTTTGGTGAAGTTTGGATTTAAGCCAAAATGATGATCATCGTAATTCCGACTTAAGTCTTGAGGGTTTTTGCTGAGCTATGGGCTACGGTTTGCTTGAGCGAGTTGAGAGGATTTGAAGAGTGAGAAATGCTAGAGAGATGGCATGGAGTAAGTTGTGATTAGCTTAATGACATAAATGGTATATATAGGCAAAGATTAAGTGCAATTAAGTGAGAAAAAGCTTGATTAAGGGCATGCTTAGGCTTGGGCGGTTTCTTAATGGAGATAAGGATGAATTTGAACCATGGAATTGAAGAAGAAGAGTTAAAATGCATTAATGGAGATGGATGGGAAGTTAGAGTGTAAAAAATAAAGACTTGGATATTTTCAATGCAAGTGGGCAATGGTGGCTAGCTTTGTCTTGAGTAAAGGGGAAGACTATGTCGTGGGTCCCGCTTGGGTGGGAGGTGAGTCGGGAAAGTTCGGGTGTCGATCGGTCGCATGTTCGAACTTCATGATTCGAAAGAACGACGTATTGACAATGTGCGCAAGGAAACGATCCTGATGAGCATAAGATGACCATTTTTCATGAGAAAATGCTTTGTGTAGTCATCAGGCTCAGAAGCCGGTTTTGCTCGTTTTAAGCGATCAGAGCGAAGTTAACCGTTTCTGATAGCTTATCTTGCATCTGTGTTCTGCGTTGGTAATTTTGATATGCATTGTCAGTTGGAATGAATAGTTGACCTTTAAGCCGGTATTGTGAATGTGGAGCCGGAGACTTCCCAGGAGGTCGAAATTGGATTTCTCAGATTGCTTTCTTAGTTTCTCGGGTGATTCGGAGATCACTGAGATCTCTGTTTATTGAAAACGGACCTTTAAGGACTAGAAATGTGCATCTGAGACCTTTAAAGCACTGCTCGGGAGGCCTCGATGAGTTGTGCAATTTAATCTGATGATTCCACATTAAGCCTTGGGATGACTAGCACTGTGTAGGGCAGCTGTCCGGCATCAAGTTTCCACAAAAAGGACCTTCGGATATGGGTTTCCGTTAAAAACGACATTTTCTGCTCCTCGGAGGTTACTCGGGAAACTAAAAAGGGTTTTGTTGTCTGTTTTGCCCAATTGCGTCTATCCGCTGGAGTTTTCAGGGCAATGCAAGGTCAACTTTGTTTGCCGTTATTCCGTCAAACCAGTCCCCGGTTATGCATTTCCAAAGGAAGGTATGCTCGTTATGTCGCTCGGGAATCATTCGAAGTGTATGTGTAGCTTCCAAAAGACAATTTGAAGCACTGCTCATGCTCTGTATATTTGTGGGACATGGCTGCAACTGACATCGGGTATTAACTTTTCTCTGAGAAACCGACATTTTTGGACTTCCACTGAAAAGTTGTCTGTATACAAAAAGTTGTTCTGTATAGATCAGGTGATCTGCAAAATGTGTTTGAAGACACTTTTCATTTGTTTGGCACTACTAGGGATTTTTGGAGTCTAATATTGACTATCTTCTGATGGTTGAGCGAACCAGCGGAAAATAGCACTGTACGTATTGTATTTTGAAAATGCCGGTTTGGCAGGTATCTGGGCTCCCTATTTGCTCTTTATGTCGTTGGATGATTCTATATGTTCTTCTGTCATGTGCTTGAATCATCTGCTTGTCTCGATTGACTTGAGGATAAATAGCAACTTACTGCTATGTCGAGCATTCTTCTGTATCTATGCTCAAGTCATGGCCGGAATTATTGTTGACGCTATTGTTTGGACTGGTGGGCCAAAACGGGGTGCTGACAAAACCAGCACAAGCTAACCACATCATAACCGAAATCGAGCTTCATCATTTAACCTAAATAGATCAGCACAAGCACTTCAATCATTTCCCAAAACACACAAGCACAAGCACAAGCACATAAGAACAAAACACCCACCTGCACAATAATATTATGAACTAACGTTGTTGGTGTAATTGAATGTTGAGGTGAAATTGATGTTGCTGAACCATTGCTTGAATCATTTGAGATTTTGTTGATTTTCTCCTCAATGGTCTGATTGCCAACTTCTGAGGTCTTATTGGTGTTGAATGAGGCATGGTAGGCTGAGATATATTGTCTGCTTGTTGAGACATCGTCACTAGCTGTTCGACCATGCTTGAAGTCATTCCTTAAAAGCAATAGTTTGTCAATTTAACGGACTAACAATATAAAAAGTGAATATATAGTTGAAGTCAGTATACCTACACTTCTTGTCCTGTAAGCCAAGTCTCAGAGGGTAAAGTTAAGGCACTTAGGGTGGTATCAGTCTTAACCTTCTTTCTTTGCTTATCTTTCACAACTGTACTATTGCATGTCTTCACATTGTGTCCTTTCTCACCTCACCTTTCACATTCTATTTTTTTGTACTACTTTTTAGACTTATATGGGTTTTGAGGCACATCATTAGCCTTGGACCTTGTCTTTTTTTGGACGACCACCACCCTTGGCAAATCTTGGAGCCTCAACAGGTTCTAGACCAAGCTTCATCCATTAATCTTCACCTCTCAATGGAGCACTATATGGAGCATAAATCCCTTCCCATGTTTCCTTAGAATAGCAAGGATTGACATGCTTATCTACATCAATGCCAAGAAATTGCATACACGCTACTGCATGCTTATAAGAGATCCCACACAAATTCCATTTTCTACATGAACATGTTGACATCTTCAATTCAACAACATGATGATGATTGCTGTTGTATATATGTTGGACCTGAAATCTTGCAAGCTCAGGGTCTCCATCATTTTTGATGAAGTAGAACTCGACTTCTCTCACATTTCTAGCAGATGCATACAGTGTGTGAGCATCTTGGTCTGTCTCAAAATCCCTCAATTCTTCACGCACTTTTAACCCTGGAACCAATTGAAAGATCTTCTTTGGTTTTCTATAACCATGCTTAACATATAAGTCCTCAATCTCTGGATATCATACTCTGTCAATATCTACCCCTTCATACATCAATTTCTCCACCAATATATTGCACACGGGTTCAGAGATTAACTCACCCCCATGGTGAAAAATCAATTTGTACATATCATCATCCATTATCTGTACATGTATTAAAAAAACATCATTATTGTTCTGAATCAAAAGTAGTGAACCACAAAAGGGTCAAAGGGACGAAAAGAAAAGGGAGGGACCATAAAGAAATCATCCATTATCTGTACATGTATTAAACGAGAAGAAGGGACCACAAAGAAAAAAGGGATGGCAAGAATCAAGAAGGGACAACAACCAAGAGTAGTGAACACAAAAGGGACGAGAAAAAGGGACCACAAAGCAAAGAAAAATGGTAAAAGGCCGTGACGAGAAGAACCAGAAGTAGACAACAAATTGGAAGTTTATAACTGTCATTCGATAATATTTGCTTCACAACAATATGGGACAACAACCAAAGTCGGCTTTTTGCCATTCTCAAATATTCCAACTGCAATTCAACAACAAAAAGTAAAAAGGGAAGGGAATCTTGACTGACAGATGCCAAGAAACGGAATGAAATCACCCCCAAATTGCTTCAATCGAGTATACTGCTGCCACAATTGAAATTCCGCTTCTTTAATATGCGAATAAGAGGTCTTCTCCGCCCAATTTCAACAAACTGAAATCAAATTGTACAACGATCACAACATTTGAGACTCTCTGTTTGACCTAAAACCTTAAACGACAATGTCTGTCCGTGACTTTTAGTTGGAATGGCTAAATTGGTTCGGTGTTAGGGCGGGCAGGCAAGCTTGGAAGACAACGACGCCGTTCAAGGCAATTTTGGGGTGGTTAACAGAGTTACTTCTAGCTCATTCGCCACGTGAGATTTTCGTTACGGTCGGCACACGCAAGATGACGACATGACTAAAACATCAAATATATTGGAGATTGAGGGATGAAAACAATGACAAAAAATTTTGAGGGTTAAAACCCTTGACAATGAGATCTTTCGGGATCAAAATCGCTTGACTCTTAATTAAAAAAAATATTTAAATTAAAATTAACTTTTAAACCTCTTCTTCGACCTTGCTTCCGTTGCTTCTACAACCTCTACTTCGCCTATTCTCCCCTGAGTCCATCATCTCAATCCGCCGATTCAATCTTTGTCCTCCAATTCCCTCCCACCTCTTCCCTGCTGCTGCTTTGCCCATCACCGGACAATCTTTGGTTGGTCG
This sequence comes from Punica granatum, assembly GCF_007655135.1. Lineage (NCBI taxonomy): Eukaryota > Viridiplantae > Streptophyta > Magnoliopsida > Myrtales > Lythraceae > Punica > Punica granatum. The sequence continues at coordinate 26,268,840 of NC_045130.1, read as the reverse complement.
CAGTTCTTATCATCACTTGGCTTCCTCGAGGTTGAGTTCTCTCGGAAGGGAAGAGGTATCGCCCATTGGAGTAGGGGTTTTCCATCCTCAGCGCCTTTGCCATTGGGACGCTAGAGTTTCACATTGCTCGGCTGTGGTCGCCAAAGCTGTCAATGGGATGTACGGAGTGAATCATAGATCTGGAAGAGAGACGAAGCTGTGGTGAGGGAGTCGGTAGAAGAGGCAGAGGGAAGAGCAAGCTCGCCGATAATCGGATCCGACATGAGGGCGGGGTTTTCGAGGTTAGGGTTTTTCCTCATTGCGCTGTCGTTGATTGTGGTGCCGTCGCAGTCCGCGGTCTCGAGCATAGATCTGGGCTCAGAATGGATGAAAGTCGCCGTCGTCAACATCAAAAGGGGGCAAAGTCCCATCACCATAGCGATCAACGAGATGTCGAAGCGCAAGTCCCCGGCTTTAGTGGCGTTCCAATCAGGCACACGTCTTATGGGTGAAGAAGCTGCCGGTTTGGTCGCTCGGTACCCCGATAAAGTCTATTCTCAAATCAGGGACCTGATTGCTAAACCCTTTGATTACGCCAAAAGCTTTCTTGACTCCATGTACTTGCCCTTCGATGTCGTGGAGGATTCGAGAGGGTCGGTGAGCTTCAGGGTTGATGATAGCGGGACCGTGTATACGGTTGAGGAGTTGTTGGGGATGATCATCAGTTATGCAGCGAGTTTAGCTGAGTTCCATTCCAAGTTACCAATTAAAGATGTGGTGATTTCGGTCCCGCCATATTTCGGACAGGCCGAGCGCAGAGGATTGCTCCAGGCGGCACACCTCGCAGGGATCAATGCCCTCTCTTTGATTAATGAGCCCTCTGGCGCTGCATTGCAGTATGGGATTGATAAGGATTTCTCGAACGAGTCTAGGCATGTCTTGTTTTATGACATGGGTTCGAGCAGCACTTATGCCGCGCTGGTGTACTTCTCATCGTATGCTGCCAAAGAACTTGGAAAGAGTCTAACTGTGAACCAGTTTCAGGTAATGTTACTTGCCTGCTCACTAACATACAGTTTCATGTTTTATTATGGTAATGAAGATTTCTCTTTTCCTAAGCTAGCCTTGCCCGATGTATCAGCAAACAAGTCTTCTTTAGCATGCCTTACTAAGTGATACACTGAACAAATGCTGTAGTTTCAGACTGAATCATTCCTTATTGGTTGAAGTAGACAGGCAACAATAAGGGAAGTTGGTATTGAGAAGAATAATTAATTAGCCCAGTATCTTAAGGGCTTGTCTTAGATACATTATTAAGTTGATATTCTGCGGCCCATGCTTTCGCTAGATTAAGGCTGTTGTGGGGTCACACACAAACATACACTCATACACAAACATATGTGTGCTTCATCTACACTATATTTCATGCTTTTGCTTAAGGCTAGGGGTGTGAGTGAACTATTTGTCCTATAAGAATAAGTGATGGCCTTCTTATACTAGAAGTTTGTATTGTTTGTATTTAACAAAAACTGAAAAATAGAAGCTTGCTCATGGAATGATGCTGCTAATATCAGATGAAAGTAGACAGTTATTTCACTTTTAAAGATCTTAGGCTTTCTAGAATACGGTAAAGTTTACATAATCATCATGACCTTCCCAAGAAGATAATCCTGGATCCATTCACCTGCTCAAAGCACTATCTTATATGATCATTTTGGTAATATATCTTAATGTACTTGCTAATTGAAATGTATTATACATATATGTCAAGCCAGGAGGTTGGCCAAGTGGTTGAACAGTGTGTCTCTCTTGGTAAAGTCACAACGAAACCATGCATGGCCAAACTAAACTGTCCTGTTGCTTGTAGGGTATTACGCGTGCTTTGGAGATTCGGACACTTTCTTTATTTATATTGAAAAATGTGTTCTATCATGACAGCTTGCATACCAGATTTTCTTTTTGTCAATTAGTGTGCCATTTGCTAAATCCAATTATTGATGTTGCTGAAATATTACAAGAGCTCACGCTGATGGCTATTTGGGGTCTCACCATTCTTCTGTTATTTATTGTTGTTGATCTATTAGGTCACGTTTGGTACAAAGGGATGGAATTGAATGGAAAGGATGGAATCAGTCAAATAGAAAGAAACATAATAATGGTACTAAGAATGAAAATTTTGGTTGATATTGCATACATCAGAAATATATTATAATAAAAATATTAGATCTCTAAACTAACTTAAACTTATAGTTACAAATATTTTATCCTAAATACTAAATCATACATGCCTGTCTTCTTGATCTTTTTCATTAAAATGATATAATGAGCATCCCTCAACTCTTTTGGATGAATCTCCATTCTATCAAGTTAAAGAAAAAATATCATCTCAAAGAATGGTCATTCAAACTCTCAAAAGTGCAGCAAAGATAAAAAATGGAGTTGGATAAAAAAATCATTCCATTCCTTTCCATTCCATTCCTTTCTACCAAACATAACACTAGGATTAATCTTGTGCACTTTCTGAAGTATGAACTTGATATACCCTTATGTATTTGCAGTGTGAGTGCTTTAACAACATACGCATCTTCAAATCATGTATGCGTATTGATATCTTGGATCTTTTGAATCAATTTGTTGAATCATTCATTGTTATGCCCTTATGTATCTGCAGTGCGACCGCTTTAACAATATACACATCTTCAAATCATGTATGCCCATTGATATCTCGGTTCTTTAAGTCATTCATTCATTCATTCTTCCCTTATCCCTTTCTTATGGTGTAACTTCATGAACCAAAATACAATTTTTTACATGTATTTAACCTGAATGCTGTTCCAAATGCATTTCTTTTTGACATACTAATAGAGATGAAAGTTGCCCAGGTTAAGGATGTCAGATGGAACCATGAACTTGGAGGTCAGAATATGGAATTATGTTTGGTGGAGTATTTTGCTGATGAGTTCAACAAACAACTTGGAATTGGGGTTGATGTGAGAAAACATCCCAAGGCAATGGCTAAATTGAAGAAACAGGTTAAACGCACAAAAGAAATTCTGAGTGCGAATAAAGTTGCTCCAATATCAGTTGAATCCCTTTATGATGATCGAGATTTCAGGTAAGTGGTTTAGAAGGCCTGAGTATCTGTAGGTGAAAAAAAAATGTATATATCTAACTCTGCACTTACTGGTCTTAGGAAAGAGTGAATTCCAGAAATCCCCATGCAGGTTATTTATTTATTTATGAAATGTAATTATTATCTCAAGTAAAATCAGCAATGCTATTAGGGATGAAAAAATGCTGCATTTATTATCTTTAGTGTAAAAAAAATAAAAATGAAAAGCAGATATGTTGGACCAGTGCCTCAAATCCATTAGAAATGTTCATGTATACTCTTTTATGTAATTTGATTGCTCTATGGAAAGTTTCTATAGGGAAATGTAGGACTCAATCATTAAATGAGATAAACTATAGCATGAAATGGACTTTCTTTTATTTATTATCTATAGTTAAGGGCTGAAAAATGAAATCTGGTAGGATAAGTAACAATGTGCGATGAATTTCTTCCATTATTACTTGTGAAAGATTTGAATATTCTACATTGTTGATAGTCCGATAGGCAAATGGCATGCAGTGTGATCTGTGGTCAAAAGAATATCCGACATATCATGTCTAAATATATTTTGATATCCTTTTTCAAGGTACATAATAGTTGGCAACTCCCTAATCGAGCATAATAGGAAAAGCTAACCTTAAAATATTATTCTTATCAGGAGCACAATCACTCGTGAGAAATTTGAAGAGCTCTGTGCAGATTTATGGGAAAAAGCTCTTCTACCTGTTAAACAAGTGCTTCAAAATTCTGGTTTGAAGGTGGAAGAAATATATGCTGTGGAATTGATTGGAGGTGCCACTAGAGTACCAAAGTTGCAGGTTTGAACTTATTCTCTTGTGAAGTAGGTTAGGACAGAATTTTTTTGCCTTTGACCAAAGCAGTAAATCCGTGGCCATTGAGCATATATGGACAACTTCATAAAATATCTGGTCCTGGTCTCTTGTCTGCTATAATTGATAGACGAAGATCTTTGCTCTGAATTCCCACTGTTTCTGTGATATCATGTTGTTTTAGCTTTTTATTTTTATTTCTTAAATCAAACTTCCTGTATTATCAAAGTAAGTAGAGATTGCATGCGTTAATAATGTTCAAATGGAATGAAAAATTAACATAAGAAGATTAGAAGATGGTGTAATATGGAGATTGGAGCTGGTACGATCTTATGCATCTTACTGTTTTTAATAACTTTTCAGCTTTGTTGTGGTGTAAATTTGTGAAGGATGTACAAAATGCTCAAAGTGCTTGTGTCAAACCTAACCATAGTAATCACTTATATCCTGAGTGAATACATTCACCATTAACCATTTTTCAGTACAAGAATTTTCAACTGGGCTTGTGACCTTTAGAGAATATGCTGAATTCTCATGAATAAAAGCTCTCTTAAAGATGTGTTACACTCGCTGGAATTGGAATTATTATGGATTACTTAATTGTTAGGGTGCTATATGGAATCCTTATAATATTTTCATGATTTTGACGTTTCGGTTTCTTCAGAAGCAAGATGTACAACTATAACTATGTAAATCATTTCCCAAAAGTATATGTTGAATATGTTTGTAGATGGAGGGTAATCAGCGATGAAGTTCTCTCTCTCTCTGTGTTGTACAGGCTACACTGCAAGAGTTTATCGGAAAGAAAGAGCTGGACAAACATCTCGATGCTGATGAAGCTATTGTTCTTGGTTCAGCTCTATGTGCGGCAAACCTGAGTGATGGAATCAGATTGAACAAAAAGCTTGGAATGGTGGATGGTTCTCCATATGGATTTATGGTTGAACTGAATGGTCCTGACCTTGTTACAGATGACAGCACCAGGCAGTTACTTGTACCACGAATGAAGAAGCTTCCCTCCAAGGTGAATGCAATTGCAGCTATAAAATCTATCACTGTGGTAATACTTAGAAATTCAATTTAACAATTGCTTAAACAACACTTATGATTTGATTTTGCTGACTCTTCTGACAGATGTATAGATCTATCGTCCATAACAAAGATTTTGAAGTTTCCCTGGCATATGAGAGTGGAGAGCTTTTACCACCTGGTGTTAGCTCCCCAGATTTTGCTCACTATGCTGTTTCTGGCCTTTCAGAGGCCTCTGAAAAGTATGAAGTTGACACTGACACCTCTTAATGCTGGAAATAATTTCTTGCCATTCTATTGGTGTTTTACCAAACTTACAATAAATTCTGGATCTTATTTATGAAACATTATTCTTTCCAGATATTCATCGAGGAATTTGTCCTCTCCCATCAAAGCAAATTTGCACTTCTCTCTTAGTAGAAGTGGTATTCTTTCCTTAGACCGGGCAGATGCGGTTATTGAAATTTCTGAGTGGGTTGAAGTACCAAGAAAGAACTCGACTGTGGAAAACTCAACTGCTGCTACACCCAATGTGACACTAGAAGCTAATACAACTGAAGAAAGCACCGAGAAGCCACCAGTTGATAGTGCAAGTAGCATTAAGAGTAACACTAGTCTGGAAGAACAAGGTTCTGAAGATCTTGTTCCTGAAAAAAAGTTGAAAAAGCGGACCTTTAGGGTACCACTGAAGGTATACTGTGAGCTTAATCCCTTACATGTCTCATCATTTTACAGGCTTTTAAACCCTTCCATCTTTCACTCTGTGTTTGGAAACGGAGTTAAGTTTAACTTAACTTCAGTTTACTTTTCCCTCAATTCAACAATACGATCATTATTATTATTATTTTTTTCAATCTAATAATAAACTATCTCACATATTTTTTCTTATCTATTATTACAATTAATTTTTTAATACTAAATTCTTTCAACTATTCATTACTTTTCCTTCAATTCAATAACACAATCATTACTTTTTTATCATCTTTAATTTAATAATATATTTTCCCCACTACTTTTGTCTTTATCCCGTGAAATCAATAAAATCATAATCACACTCCATTACCAAACACACTGTTAGATATTCTGTCAGACTTGTGTTTTGCACCTTTGATCTTGCCATTAACATTGATCACTCATCCCAGATCACTGACAAGACATCAGGACCTGGAAAGCCCCTTTCTAAGGAGTATCTTGCTGAAGCTAAAGGTAAATTGGAAGCTCTTGACAAAAAGGATGCCGAGAGGAGAAGAACGGCAGAGTTGAAGAACAATTTAGAAAGCTACATATATGCTACCAAAGAACAGGTAAGGATACCGGTGATTTAAGATAGCATTTTATGCATGCATAATTTTATGTTTTATTATTGTTCATTTCTTGGGAATATTTGGGAATGCCTCTTTTTTTTTTCTCCTCAGTTGAAGGTTTTATTAGGTTATCTCAGTTTTATTTTATTAAGATTTATATTTTAATTTTAAGTTTCATCAGCTTTACCCAGAATAAGCTATCAGATGGTGCCATTGTTTATGTCTGAATCTAAATCTCCTTTTACTTGAATATTTCTTTTCTTGATTAACACTATACATTGCACAGGCATTGAGTATTGTTTCTCATTTCTTTTTCTCACATCCTTCCTCTTCGCGATAGATTAGTTGATACATGTTGCTGTAGCCTGACCTTATTTTCGCAACAGCTTGAAACATCAGAGGAATTTTCGAAAATATCCACTAGTGAGGAACAACAATCCTTTATCGAGAAGATGGATGAGGTAGCATTCTCCTCTATGCTTTCAAATATCTCTCATCGAGTTCTGTTTGTTGTCCCCTTAATTGGTTGAGCTTGTCTGTGTAGGTGCAAGAATGGCTATATACTGAGGGTGAAGATGCCACCGCTACAGAGTTTCAGGAGAAGCTGAAGTCACTAAAAGCTATGGGTGATCCAATGTTTTTCAGGTATTCTCTTTTGGCATATGCTTGTTCTAGAAATCAATATTTGCAGTTGAAATATCCTTGAATTTTTCTCTCCTTTTATTTAACATACATATGTATATGGATGCATGTGTATATGCGTGTCCATTATAGCATCTCATTGGAACTTAATCTTCAAGACTCTGTTTATCTGTTTACATAATATTTTCTTGAACATGTAGGTTGAAAGAACTTACAGCGCGACCAGCGGCTGTTGAGCATGCTCGTGGTTACCTTCTTGAGCTAAAAGAGGTATTGATCTCCTAGTCTTTGGCGGAAAAAGCAAATTCTTCTTATTTCCTTTTATAACATGATCTCTTTTTTGGCCTGTTTGGATGGTCATTCTTTGATTCATCTTCAGTGGTCTCGCTGAAAAATGGAAAAAATAAATTGCACTTATTTTGGAGAGTTGAGCAAGGTCATTGTGCCTCTGAATATTGATGTCCTTTATTTTCTGGAAATATCTTTAAGTCATTTTGCTTGTAAAATGAAACTGTGAATAGGTGAAATGTCAGTGCAATTCAACTGTAGTGTATACACACACACACACACACACACACATATTTTCTCATCACTTAAAGCAATGTTTTAAAATTGCCCCTCCATCAATTGTGCGGTATACCACACTACTGCATACAAGTCTTACGGCTGCATATCTCAGATTTCTTTTAGGTCAGTTTCCCTGTTTTGTTTCATTAAAGTGCCCTTTTCCGTTGCCAGGACATGCATTCAAGTGCCATATAGTAGAACAATTCTAGTCTCATCTCTCTCTCTCTCTGAAGCCAATATTTTATTTGGAAATGTCAGAATATATATAGGGACAGCAATTTTGGCATCTTTTGAACATTACGGCTTACTTTTATCAATTCAGGGTACAGCATCCTTTGTGTATAGTGTGCTATTGCCGTCTTATAGAGGAGTTAAGATTTGGGGCTTTTGAGAAGCATTATGTGTAAACTTTTTTATTTCTAGTAAACCAGTTTGCAGCGAGCATTAGCACAATTGATGCCTTCGATTTTTTTTTTCCTTTTTTGGGATAAGTGATGTCTCTGAAACATGATCTTTTAGGAGGCTGGTAGATTAGATTAATGTTCATTGATGAGGGCCACAGAAGGGTGCTTTCCTTGACATGTTAATCATGCTTGGCTTTATTTCCATTGGATATCCAAAAGGAGGTTAGAAAAATGAGAAACAAGATGAATGGAGGTAGTTTTGTAGCAACCATCGTTCAGCCAATTAATGGACGAGAGGTATTCTCATACTATAACTGGATATTAATCTGAGAATGTTTTCCTGGATAATTCAACTGGTATCTGGAGGCAGTAAAAAAGAAACCGCCAATTTCTTTCATCTGCCTGAGCATTTTTAATATGATATATAATATGATTCCGTTACTTTGGTTGGTTTAGAGATAGTTCAGTTTTGGCTTATTTCTCTTTGGATGGCACTCTAATGATGGAGAATAAGTTTTATCTAGGGTTGTGATATTTTAAAGTATCATGTGCTAAGATGCTTTCTCTGCTGATTTTCAGATTGTGAAGAGTTGGGAGACAAACAAACCCTGGATTCCCAGGGAGAGAATAGATGAGGTTTGCGACCATTTGATTTGTCCCTGAGAGTCTCATATCAAGAATTTCTTTCTATTTGAGACGAAACTCGCCACTCATATATTGGCATTACAAACTTTCATGTTGCAGGTACTGAGTGATGCTGATAAGTTAAAGATCTGGTTAGAAGAGAAGGAGGGTGAGCAGAAGTGAGTTTCTCTTATTCTTTCTCATGTTTGTGCATTATGTCGTTTTCCCTCTAGGTGTTGCAAATGGCGAAGCTAGATTCTAGAAAACACATTGCCCTTTTGGCAGGTTATAATTGCATATTCCATGCACATACTAGGTGAACTCCCGGACAGTCGCTTTTATAACTTTTGAGATTTAGTGGGAAAGATGTAAGAGCAATATTGGGGTGCTTTTCAAGGACATTGTTTAAAATGAAAGCAAATTTGGGGTGGGCTTTTATACTAGATGGTTGCAAGGATATGCAGTTTGGGGAAATGTTGAGTAATCAATAGAGAACGACTAGCTAATCTACAAGTTTAAGCTTTTTGATCACGGTAATGAGTTTTCTGGAAATTTCACATCTGCTTCCACGACAGAAATGGACTGGTAGTGGATTTTCGCTACTATTCCAAGTTCACTCGTGAAGGGAGTTTTAAATTTTAAATAAAAAAAGGCATTTTAATCTATAAGTTTAAGCTTAAGAATGGAGGGATAGCACAAGGACTTCCTCAATTTCCATTGCAATTCTTTGATTGGATCATTGCTGTAACAAACTCGTTTTGACGATGAAAAAGACATTAATGAAAAAATATGGTCTGGAGCCGCCACTATGTCACTGCATGGTGGTCTGATTTTGCATACCAGTAAAGCTGGTTGCGCTTTACACTGCTAATATATTTTGCGTTTATGGACTTACATTTCTTATCCTTCGGTACGATTTGTATGCATGTGTCATATTGCAGGGGCTCTGGAAATAGCAAGCTTGCCTTTACGTCTGATGAAGTGTACAGGAAGATTCTCAGCCTGCAAGACAAGGTTTCATTTAAAGCATATCTTGTTTATTTCGGAACTCTCAAAATTGGCGGATTCCTCTTATCGATTGGTTCATAACAATATTTATGCAGGTTACTGGTGTCAATAGAATTCCAAAGCCAAAGCCCAAGATAGAAAAGCCTGCAAAGAATGAAACAGAAAAGAAACCCAACTCTTCCTCCGAGGAAGGCCCTCAGGAGGACCAGCCAAGCAAGGACTCGGATGGCGGGGCCGAGGAGAATGTGAAAGGAGAAACTAAAGCTGAAGCTGAAGCCGAATCCGAAGCTCAAGTCCATGATGAGTTGTGATCGAGGCCAAAATCCCTACCATTGAGGCGTTGGTAGTACAGAAGGGGAAGATTTACAAAGTAGCAATTTTGAACCGAACAAAATTAACGACTGCCTTAACCTTTTTGTAGGAAAGGCTCCTATGAGCACATCCCCAGTACAATTTTTGCTTAGTACACACGAGATTTTCTTCCCCTAATTAATTTCCGTGATGAGGCATACAATGTAAGGGTTATTGGGCCACCCCACGTTATTGAGATGGTGGTCGGTTGATAACAGTACTAAAGGCTTGGTTTGGGAGTGTTATGCAGAAGTATTCAAATAAAATTGCTGAAAAGTAAGTGCTGATTTCAGAATAAATTAATGTGTTTGAAAAAAACTAATTTAAAAACTATTGAAAGTGAGAGAGATAATTATTAATATTTGAAACAGAATAAGTAAAGGCAGATTTCATAAGTATTTGTTGACATGCTTGAGAAAATTATATTTGCAACAGCAATTTCGATCCAAGTCGTAATTTCAGGAACTCTCACTAGACATAAAATTAAAAACGCTCATCCATTCCCAAATGAACTTTCAGTCCGTTTAGGGGACTATCCCCAAACGAACCTCTAAGTCCCCTTAGGGGACTATTCAGCAAAAAGTTGCGAATACATAATGCAACAACCCGTTTTCATCCACTCCATCCCGTACTTTATGATGGCCTTTTCATTGTCTTTCAAAATTTTCTTCAAAAGCTTGTTACGATAAAAATAATCGAACCAATAACATATTGCAAAAGTATGAGCGATGGATATGAGTGTCGTTCTCATAGACTGATCAAAACTCTAACTAGGACTGAAGTAGGAATAGTTCCTTTTATTCAGATGGTCAAAATCGAGTGAATTAATCTAAAATTAAAATCGTAATTAAAAGCAATAAAAGTAAACGCTGTTGAAATAAGTGAAGATAATTCTAGAATTGATATGACAACTTCCCCTAATACTTCATATAGAATCAAGAGAAATTCTTGGATCTATCACATGAATATTCAGTCTTTGCGTTTGTAAGAAATGCTTTAGTACTTGAAGAGTAACGTTTCATATAAGGAGAATATCTTTTTGTACAAGGAGAATAACATTTCGTACAAAACAATCAGTTAATTGTATGAATTAGTCGACTAGTATTTTGTACGAAAATATTTTCGTAGAATAACGTTTCGTAGAAGGAAAATAACGTTTCATACATGCTGAATATTCAGCCTCCTCCTCTCTATCTTATTGGGAGGGATCTAATTAAGCTATTTATCTAATTTAAATGCTTAAAATCAAACTAAAAGTTTAATTGTATTTAGAATGCTTACGACTCAAATGGATGTACATCCACGGTTATTGGACAACTCCACCAACTTCATAGACTAGATGACTTCGTAAGTGCTCCATAGAATCCGTGCCCCCAGGGGGAGATCCCTTTTTTTTTTTCCTCCTTCTTTTAATAGCAATTATGTAATTAAGAAACTTGGACACATGATGACACAAGATTGAATACAATTAGAAATTTGGACACATGGCGGCATATGACGGAGATAGAGAGGCCAAAGATAACACGTGGCGGAATTTGGTGAAGTTTTTCGGCCATTTTATATGTACATATGTTATATTGATTACAAATTAGAGTGGAGAAATATCTATATAAAATATTAAAAGTCAGGATGACTAATCTTACAACGTCACGTAAGACGGAGGAGGATTCTCCTTGTGTGACCGAATGTATGACCGTTAATAGTAATTTCACAAGTGGCACAATATTGTGATGTCATCTCGCTTTTTGAAACCAAAACACATGCACTCGTGGAATATGTAAAGAGCATGCTATAATGCATTTTTTAAAACAAGCATAGCTCTCTGCAGGTGGGCCTACTTCTTCCATGTGAAAAGGTTGTTGATGAGTTAAATTTAAGGGTAAAGACCAATTTGTTATTGAGTTATGTTGCTTTTTCTTTCCGGATTCCGTTGATTTACTACTGTCTCTCTTTCACAGTGAAATAGATGTAAACACTGGATGGGGAATAGTAAATATTGAATTGGGAATAGTAACCACGTCATATTATAAACAAGTATATATACGTACTACATATAAGTGTTTCGCCATTCACAATATTAACGGAGTGTATTTTACATTTGCATTTTTAATAAATATTAAGAAAAGAAAATTGTTCGGCCCAATAACTCTTACCCGCGCATATGCCAGGGCCAGTTGTCTAGTTTGAAGTAACTTTCCTTCTCCCACAAATGCCCACTCAAGTCCAAAACGAATCTTTCTCCCCCATCAAATTTAATCATTGTAATAAATTAAGAAAATTCGTATTCATAAAAAAAACTAGCCTACTACCATACACAGAATTTTAATATAGTTGTTTCATTCAAAGTTGTACTAGAATACTTTAAGAAGACAAATATCATAATTGAAGTATTTGCTATTTGATAGATTAGTATTCCAGTAGGTCTAATAAAAAATTAAATATTTTATGCATAATTTAAAGTCATAAAATTATCATGTGGAAAGATTATTTTAAATTCCTTTAGCGAGTGATTTTTCTAACGAAAACATAATACTTTCAATAAGATATTAGACATAAATTTGTTGACCTGCAAATTATTTTAATTTGATTTATTTTTTAAACAAAAAAAATAAATAGATATACCTAATTCATTTTTCTAAAATTAACCTCTTTTATGTAGTGTTTAAATTACAGTGATATTTATAGATATGTAAACTTTTATAAATTCGAATATGTCTACAAAAAATTATAATCAAAATCATAGTCAATATCTACCAACATGGGTTTGGTTCAAGCAGTTTCGCTCTTGTTCCCTTTAAAGAAGGTTTTGGGTTCAAGTATTGTGAATAGAGAAAATACATACTTTGAGAGTTTTACCCCCTTAGTAGGCCAACCTGGCTCGAATTGGATGAGTCGGGATTTGATGAGCTTTTGGATACCATGATACACAAAAAAAAAATCATAGTCAATATTTAAATAACATGTAAATTTGCTACTAAAAAACTATTAATAATTTAACTTTTTATAATGAACTATAAACAAAATATTGAATAAATTATGATATATACGAATTTCTTCACTTGACATGATTGATGTAAAAGTTATACATTACATATACTTAAATTGTTGCAATGTTAATAAGAGCAAAATACCTACATATAATAATCTCTTTTAAAATATTTTAGAGCATCATTTCCTATAACAAAAAACTTATATTCATTTGGTGAATAAAAATTTTAAGATTCATTTTCTTATGAATCATTTCCTAAGAAACAAAAGTAAAATTGATTTTTATAGAAATTAAGATTAATTGTTTATAACAATACATTTAATACATAATAAATTGGTCAATTCTACTTTACACTGTATTTTTTTGGGGCATAACGGATTAATTTCACTACAAAATATTTATTACGTAGATCATAGACTTCTTGGCACATAATAGTTCAATATTCTTTAGTTTTCCGTAAGTTCTTGATAGATGGATTATAGAACCAATGATAATAATATTGAAAAAAGAAAAAGTAATAGGATTTAGATATAGACATAAAATATTCAAGCAAATCATGCACATCGTATATTATTTTTTTTATCTTTAAAAGATTGGTAAATTTTGTACTTATTTCAAAAATTTATTGGTAATTAATGATAAACATATTTGCTTAAATACCATTTAGTATGGACTTGATATATGTATAGATAGATAAATATAACTTTGCATCAATCAATTTGTAAAAAACATATTCAAATTGAGGTAATAATTAAACAGCTCAATTATGAATAATTCTATACGTAAAACATGAGTTTTCATATTTTCCTAATGTAAATACTAAAATAGAAACACAAATTTTGGAAAAGGGTAATCTGTATTTGCATGAATATGATCAAATTATATCAATTTACAAACATTTAATTAGGTTTATTATTATGCTTATGGCATATATCAAATATAAAGTGGGAGTTTTAAATGTATATCGCATGATGCTAAGATATTTTGAATTATTAGTGTAATTGCAAGTGCGTTGCACGTGCTTTATTTGTACTTGTATTACTGCTAAAGTTACGTATATTTTTTACAGCGAACTAAATATTAACATATACTATTAGGGTACATATCTTATATATATATTGATATATATATATATATATATATAGAAAATGGGTATACAGCTGATATATTTCTATAAAAACTATTATCGTTTTAGATGGCAACTCTATGCGGGTTTATCCTATCCTGACGTTTTTTTGTGCTTTTTCCAACCTTTTCAAAAACATCGGGCTAAAACTGTTTAGGCTGACCCTTGAAGTGTCGGCCATGGTGTTTTTCTTTTTAAACAATTAAAAAACTGAGCAGGAAACTTCCCGTTTAGCCGAAAATTTGAAAATTTTGGTTAATAGATTGTCATTTACTGGGTGTTGTCAAATGTGTTGTCAGGTGTGTTTTTAAAGTGCGTTAGCAGATTGTTATTTTGCCATCGGTTATTGTCAAAAGTATTGTCATTGATATTCATGGCTCATAATAGGAAGGGCAACTCGTTGTCTCCTCACGAAAATCTCTTGTTACGGAACAAAAGATATTATCGAGAATGGTGTTGATGAAATAAATCTTTCAAGATTAAATTTAAGATAATCTTCAATAGTTGTCTCAAATTGAGAAGAGAATGGCTTGTTGCTATCACTTATTGATCGACCCAAATTCACAATGGCTCTTTAATAAATAAAAAAACCGACTTACTTATGAAAATGTTACATAGAAACTTTGGATGTGCTCTTTGAGGAAAGTATATGGCTTCGAGCCATTTGTGGGATCACGTTTTCGACTGGTAGAGTATGAACTCCAAAAAACTCAATCAAGAAAACATTGTTCTAGGAAAAATCTATACATTGAGGACTTAACTTATATGCTAGCATATATATGCTAAAACCTATAAGAAAAATCCACACAAAATATTCTCAAAGTAAATATAAAAATAAATTCAACCGCTAGTATTTTAATCATCCAAAACAACTATTGAATTCCTTATGGCCTAGTTTTTCTCGAAACTGAAAGAAACATTTTTTACAAGCAGGACCACATATTACAAGAAATCGGTTTAACTACGACTGATCTTACTTTGTGACCTTAAAACCATACATTGTGTATGTATGTATATATATACATACTATTAATGCTAACAAGTAAAGGAAGAAGAAGTTCAATGCACAAAGCTTTCTCTAGTAAGATTCAAACTTAAGATCTCTTGATTCCGGATCATTGATTATTTGTTCAAACTACAAAATATTTTTACTTAAGTGAAGATTATAAAAATAACATCTCATCCATTAATTTAGGAATAAGGTCCCTCAAAAATAACTTGAGTTCCATATGTATTTGTAATAATTTCGCAATTAGGGTCGTTAAAAACTTAACTTCCATATATGACAACAAAACGGACATTATGTTGTCTTATCTGTTGCCACCCGAGATTAACAAAAGCGTTGGCCCAAGGTTGTCTGGGCCAACATTATTTGAAACGGCAGCTAAGGTTGTTCAGGTCGACGTTTCAAAAGTGTCGGCATTTATTTAAAAAAAAATCAAATGTTGAGCGGGAAGATTTCCGCCCATCAATTGAAACACCCGCTCAATGAGAGTTTTTCCCCTCCACTTTCAGCATTTTAAGCTAAATATTCTCCCCTTCTCCCTCACTCTCTTTCTTTCATTCTCTCTCTCTCTCTCTCTCTCTCTCTCTCTCTCTCTCTCTCTCTCTCTCTCTCTCTCTAAGATTATGAAAACCTCTCCAAGTCTTGAAAAAAAGAAGGTGCTTGGAGGCCTCTTAACCTTATTACGATCCTTCATGGCCTTCTAGTTGCTTGTGGTCCTCTCCCTGACTCTTTTGGTTGCCATTCCTTTTTCTCTATTGTTCCGTCCTTGTCTCCGTCTTCATCCCCATCTTCGTCTCCATCCCCATCTTCGTCTTCATCCCCATCTTCGTCTTCGGTCTTCCACTCTTCATGGCGAGACTTGCAAAGAAAGCTGGGAGAATCAGTGATAATCGCTCTTACACTCTTTCTCCCATTCTCTCTTTCTCTATCTTTCTCGGTATGTTACTAGAAAGCTCATAGTTTTCTTGTTTCAAACTCCTAATGTCTCTCGCTCATTGGTGTTGCCCTCTTGCTTGCCCTCCTCCTGGCTCTGCCTCCTTCAATGGTGCTGGACCTTGACTCCTCCATCAATCAACTGAAGCCTTACGGCGGCCCTTCTGTTGAGGATTGCCGTGAAGACGGGCAGGAGGACAGACAAGAAGAAGTTGCACCCCAGGCTGTGAGCAATGAGAGCATAGTTTAGGAAGCTTAGGAGATCATCAATGACAGCTTTCTTGACTCTGGTCGCCATGGGTGGTCCCCTGAAACATGGCAGGCAATGCTCACCTCACTTCTTTGATGCCTTGACCATATCTTGAACATTGGCTCGAGGCATTTTCTCTAGCCCTTTTACCCTGAAAAAGCAGGGGCTCTTTTTCCTCATTTTGAATATGCAGCTCTGACTGGGGTGATCATTGAATTGATTATTTAGGTTTTCTGGGAATTTTGTCTAATGTATAACATTTTGATCTTCAAGAACAGTGTAATCCCTTTTGTTTTGTTATCTTGTTTCTCGAATTATTGAATTTGCTTTTTTTCTTATGCTCTCTGATGATTATTAGTTATGTTGAAGTATGGAGAATACTGTGAATCTTTGAAGGATTTCATAAATTTGTGTAATTTCTAGGTCATGACAACACATTATCAATAAATTTACAACCTACTGTTAGTGATAAACTTAGTTTACCACTGACAATAGGTTATTAACTTGTTGATAAGCTGTAGTTTTTTTAAAAAAAATTAAATTTGTTAGAGTCAATGCTTTAAGCGTTGTCTTAGATTTTTTTTTTCCAAAAAAAGGCTTAAGTCGATGTTGTTGTGTCGGCTTAGGCACGATTTTGTCGACAACAAAAACATCAGCCTAGGCATGACTTTTGCCGACACAACAGTCAGTCTTCATGGTATTGGCCGACATACAAAATGTTGGCTTGGGCACGGTTTTCGCCAACGTTTGAAGCGTCGGCCTAGCCTTGATTTTTAGTCTACATTTTTGAAAACGTCGGCCTAGGACGGTTTTTTTCCAGCGCTTTTAAAAAATCGTCGAGAAGCCCATGCCAACAGGGCAACAACAATGTTTTTAAAAACGTCGGGAGGGTCTAGGCTGATTCAGTGTGCCAAAATGCAAAGGGATAACAATTTAGGAATAGAATTTAAAAAACAAAACATAACAGTGAAGAGCTGCAGTTTTTGGATCGCTTCCATATATAAGGACATTATCGAGAACGATAAATCCGTACCGCAGCAACTTGTCATAAGCTTCCTGAAGTGAAGTTCCGAGCCAACTAAAACCTTTGAAGTGTGTCAACCTTGCCAAAGTCTGCTTAGTCCTTACTATATATCTATATAATGCACATTTTATCTCGGATGCAGCAACCTTTGAATGCATCTATCCCGTTTGTTGTGAGTTGCTTGAAGATTTGACTTTGACAAATTTGATTCTTCATTAGACTTTGATACCTTGCTGTGTTATTGACTGCATCATATCTCGTGGAAAAAACTCTTGGGACTTGTGGCGTAAAATTGTCATAAAAAATCGTAAAACATCCATAATGTGTATTTTAACATATAACAAATTACACCCAAAAATCTCATGGGAACCGAATTCATCACCTCACAATGAATATTCACAGAAGACCAAGTGATAATGAAGGGGGGAAGGCAGATTAACCACATCCATTAGGAAATAGGCAGAGCATAGAAATTCTTCTGCAACTCATCCCCTGCAGAATTGACTCCCAATTACTTCTAGGTCGCATTTTCCATATTCAAAAGCAAAAAGAACATGAAAGAGCTGTACTTGCAAAGAGAACAAAATAGTCAATAAAACTCAAATTTGGTAGATATTTCAATTAAACTGTATCTAATACTTGCATTCATGTGTACGGTTTTACATCACAAATGAAATCTAGACAAAACCTTACAAACTACCATGGTCTTGACTTCAAAATAAACAGCATCAGCTAAGTGAATAGAAAACTATAGTCCATAAATTACGAACAAACCAGAAATTTTAAAAGTAAAAGTACAAAACTCTGTTCAAATGAACCCGTCCTAGAAAGGGCAGAGTAAACCTGTTTTTATTTCCAAGTGACAGAGAATCAAGTAGTCAGTCTGGTCCAATTCATCAAACATCAACTTGCTACTCCGGAGACATCAATGCTCTAGGGATGGTTTTCACCATCCAAGCAAATACATTTGATTAATTAACTAAAAAACTGATATATCAAAGAAAGAGGAGAAGCGGTTACTATTTCGTTGAAACATTTGCACATTCTCCAATTTTTTTTAGGCAAAGAAAATTGCCATTTCAAGAATAAACTGAAAATAATGATGTAACCCTAACCTCACTTTATGCAGTTTTTATTCACTGATTAAGAGACTTCATATTGATATTCCTTGTCCACTCAAAGACTTGAAACACTGCAAGCTGTCACCACCAAAAGAAACTGCCTAGTATATATCCCAGATATTTTGGTACCTTATTACTAGCAGAAGGGGCAACTAGCAAAGAATTTGGACGAATAAATTCATCTAATTAAAATATGCATAAGCAGATTTCAACAGCAAAAAGCCCATATTATATGACATTCTTAATCAAAAATGAGCAACAGTATGGCAGGAGAACACACCCAAGAGAATGTGAAGGAAAGAAAATTAACTAAATTAACTAAGAATAAAAACTCTTCGAATGACAAACCTTAATTATCCAAGTAGAGCCAGCGCAAGAATCTGAATTGATTGCATCAAAAGCAATATATCTAACCATCCCAAATGTCCAATTATGACCTAAGGTGCCGGCAGGGAGAAAAAACAAAAACCAAGAGTGCATGGTGATTCATCTAAAGGCTCACAAAAAGATAGCAAATTCAACAAAAAATATGAAACATGACCCAAAACAGAGATCCAAAAGTAGCTAAAAATACTTAATTAAATCTAAAAGCGATAGGAATCAACGTTTCCCAAGTTTTCATACATGTAGAATAAAGGAGCAGCCACATGGTTCAGAAGGAACTGCTAAAAGGATCAGTATTTTCCCATTTGCATTCTTTAAAACAAAAAAAAGAAAAGAAAAACAACTAACTTCCACAACTGCCATTCAAACTCACTCTGCACATTTAGGGAATTAAGTAAGAAAGGTTTCTCGCACGTTAGCTTTCTCACTGAAAAGGATGCAAAACAAAATATAGAGTCTAATGGGATCATGTCCATCACGGCAGCTGCCGGACAAATTGATGTGCCCAAGAATGCAGTCCAGGACGAGGCCAAATCTAGTTCAGGTCCTATCACGCGTTCCAAGGCCAAGAAGCTTGCTGCAACTCGCCTCGTGCCCATTACTATATAGTGCTTGGAAATATGACGAGCAGCTCAGCCCAAAGTGATGACCCATATTCTAGAAGACTCTGCCTGCCTCAAGAAGATAATATTGTTATAATATAGTTTATCTTAATTAGATATTATTTCCTATATTAGCTTGAGTCAGAAGTCTTATGTTTCATATTTTAGATTATTTCTTTATTCCATTTTAGGAAAGTTATCTAGAGGGGAATATATATCACTTTCCTATTTTAGAGTCAAGAGGGTGTCTTCCTGTACGGACCCAAATGTGGTTCTCGTCGGGGCCCGTATGTGCTCGACTGAAGCGCGCGGATTGGGAGTGCCTTCCCGAGGATGCATGACGGACACGCGTAAAAAGGAGTCGTCACTACCTGTTTACGACCCGAAGGTCGAGAGCCGGTGAGTTGCTCGGGTCTAGGGGTAATGGTACACCTAGTTTTGCTAAGGCATTGGTCTGTGTGGAATCGGAGAGTCTGAGTTCAGGGGTTCACGTTACGTGCGGAGCTATATCCCGCACGCCCTTTCGGTACTCTAACTTGTTAGGCTTGCAGTTTTATTTCATTTACCGCATAAATTAAGTTGCACTCAGCTTACACATTTTGACACCGAAAATTCGGTGAACTAAACGATGTTGGTTGAGTAGTCGAGAAAGAAGTAAACCCGTATGTCGGGAAATCGGTTCACTATCTTGCGTTACAGTTCATCAAACCATGATAGTTGAATTCCTACGTGAACTGGAATCGCGAGATCTTGGGATTACTCTTGTCAGGGCAGTCATTGGACCGATTTAATTAGTTCGACTCTTGGACCATTCGCTCACTGACTGGGATTATTACATAATGAATGTATAAAGTAAAATCCTTACAATGCTCTAAAAAACAATAAATACAAATTACAAATGATTGAATCCCAGTAAGTTAGCATTTGGTTATTATTTCGCTCCGACTCGCCGTGAGTTCAAGGAAAAAACTGAAAAACTAAAATTCAAATGTGCTCTCAGTGAATGGGGCGTTGGACCTCGTGACTGATGGTTAGGGCGTTGAACGCTAAGTGCAATGCGTCCTATGGGTCGGGCTCGACTCGCATGGATAAACAAGAGCAGAAAAGTAACAAAACACATGCAGATAACAAACAATATGTTATTGCCAAATGTACGTGGATTAACAAATTATTAACCCAAGGGTATTTTTGCAAGCAAATGTCCTATTTTAAGCAAGCAAACACGTGCAAAACATTTTACATTCGGCTTTATTTCAAGGACTTGACACACATGGTGTTTGTAGTCAAGTTCTTTGTGCGTGGATTGCTTTTAAAATTATTCTGTATTGTTACACTGAAATTCCACTGAATTCACCAAACTCGTGTTTTGACTCTAAATTTGGAACCTAGAGTTCCACCTAATCATTGTCTATCGTTTGGTTCAGTCGAGTGAAAGGTTAATTAGCATTTTGCATGTTTTGTGACAGAGATAACCGTTCTAGTTACCCGAGTCTACGATAGGATGACAGAAACTCATTAGTTGGATAAGAAAAAGCTTTGCAAATAAACCTGCTCCTGAACAGGTAGCCCGTCCTTATCCTGATACCGTAGTGTCTCTGTTTTGTGACAGAGATAACCGTTCTAGTTACCCGAATCTACGATAGGATGACAGAAACTCATCAGTTGGATAAGAAAATGCTTTGCAGATAAACCTGCGCCTGAACAGGTAGCCCGTCCTTATCCTGATATTGTAGTGTTTCTGTTAAGCTAACCCTAACGATGTCGCTAATTTGTGAAAAGACGATTTTGCCCCTTATTTGAAAATTATTTTTAGAAAAGGGAAACATCGCAGTGCGGGCCATCTCGAGCCGGTGTCGATCAATTCTCTGGATCGTCTAGGGTTATGCAAGAACCCCGAAAAAGTCAAAAAACCGATCGATCTAACCGTAAGTGATTTAAAAAGATCTTTTATATCCTGACTTGAGTTACTTGAAATCAAGTAAAAACTCAAGTTGGGACGCACAAGTTCTTTCTAGACGTCTGTGCTACATCGGACTGCGCATTTCGGGTTTTGAAATAGGCAAGTTTTGAAAATGGCTTTAACGTCATTTGACAACTTATCGACGCGAGTTATCAGTTAATTGCCAATTCATACAAGCTTATTAGTGCCAAGTGGGTTTAATCATGTGTGCATCCCGATTAATCCGTTTGTGAATTTATGACTTGTAAATTATTGCCGAATGCAGTAAATGTGCGGATTACAGACAATCAGACAGATCATGAATTAATCCACTGAATGGAGTCTGAGTACCCGAAAAGCTTAATTTAATGAAAACAATTCATGATACGGCAACTAAGACGGGCTAGGAAGGTCAAGGATAATTTGGTCAAAATGACCAAAATACCCTCGGAACCCAAATGGCCCCGAAAGAGTCACCGATGCATGAATCCATGCATTTTGCTTTTTAAAAAATAACGTTTTAAAGGCATTTTAATGCGGGATTTGTGATAATATTGAAATTGCAATTTGCACAAAATCCGAGAAATGAATTTCATCGAGATAAAGAGACCGTTCTTGACCCGAATGAGGTCAAAGAACTCTCGGCTCTGTCCTCTTGGGAATAGCCGTGGGTTTCCTTTACCCATTTCGGGTTTCAAGCGTTCGCTTCAACCCAAATTCAACTATTTCTCGCATGCTCAAAATGTTAAACACGATAAATGACACATATTTATCAAAGCCGGTATCGCCATGATTTGGAAAATGCATTCAAACATACAAACATGCACAAACACGTTATTTATGGAATCAATAGAACGATACCGACTTCATGCATGCGGGAAAATATAAAAATTTGGGAAACGACTTTAATCGAGGCAAGGAAACCGGTTATAACCCGAAGAACCAACAAAGGGGCCGCGGTTACCTTTCCTCAAAGGGAACCCATGAGTTTCTTTGGTCGTTCGGGTTTAAATCGGTCTCCTCGACTTCGATTTAAACATTTTTCGACATGCTAACACGTAATACGATGATAAATGTGCATGATATAATATAGTAAATGCATAAAAATTAAATCTTGCGAGTATAACTTAAAATGCCTTATTGCTCCACAAACGCAAAAAAAAACATAAAAATTCTAGCTCCTCTAAGTCGGGAATGGTTATACCTAGTCCCGGGAGGAGGGATAACACCACTGGAAGTCGAGTCTGGTGAATAGGAGTCGGGTTGAGGTCAGATTTGGGCCGATTTTATTGAACATACCCAACTGGAGCAGAACAGACATGACTGGGCGCTGGCCGACCCGACTGGGCACCGGGAGAAAACAGGCCGGTTCGGACGACTCGGGTGGCTTTTCAGAGAGTGCTCAGATGTTCCGGAAAGCCAAGAGGATGTTTAATGTCCCTACGGTGGTTTCAGGAGGAGAGCACACGTAGATTTTTTGGAAATCAAGAATAAATTTGGGTTAGCAAAACAGAAACACATCGGACTGGGTCAAAATAGACCCGACTGGCTGTCCTGAAAGAAACGGCTCTCTCAGAGGATCCCGATGGTATTTTGATGCAAGGTCGGTGGCTCTCGACTTCTAAGAGAACCCGGAGGTGGCTGCGATGGTCGTTTGATTCCAGAGTTATCGGGTTGACTCGTATAGCCTTTCAAAGATCACGGAAAACAGAGCATGTCCAGGAAATAGACCCGACTGGGCAGTTTTCGAGTCGGAGGTCACAACGGTGGCTCCTAATGGAATTTTGAGGCAAGGTCAGTGGCTCCCGACTCCAAACCAACCCCCGGAGGTGACTGTGGTGGTCGTTTGGTGAAAAGAGTCTCAGATCGACCCGATCTGCAAGGAAAATCGCAAAGATAGTCAGAAAATCCGACCCGATTGGGCAATTGGGCTGTTTCTTCGTGCTGGGTGAAAACCAACGAGTTTTTCTTAGATTTCTCAACTCCTTGACACCCTAGGGTCATGTAGGGAGGTGCTTGATGGGTTTTGGCAACTCAAACTGGTTCGGAAATGCTTTAAACCCGGGTTGCCATTTTTGACTCGAGAAGGACCAAAATCCTTTTCGGTTATGTGGTGGGGTATTCTGACTGGTTGGAGGCTTCAAACTTAAAATCTAAGCTCGGAAATGGATAGCGGGGGTCGAAAACATGTGAGATATGAAGTTTGGTGAAGTTTGAATTTAAGCCGGGATGGTGAATTCCATGATTCCGACTTAAGTCTTGAGGGTTTTATTTGGTTTTTGCTGAGTTGAAGCTTGCTGCTTTGTTGCGGTTTTGCTTGAGGTTTTTGAGAGCTTTTGAATAGTGAGAAATGCTAAAGAGATGGCATGGAAGGTGTTTGATTAAGTTAATGACATTTGGGCAATATATAGGTAAAACTTAAGTGTAATTAAGTGAGAAAAAGTGCAATTAAGGGCAAGGATTAGGGGGATCCGAATTTTTAATCAAAATAGGGATGAAGACTTCTTCAAAATGCATTAATGAAGAAGGGATGGGTGCATTGATGAAGATGGAGTGTTGAAGAGAAATTGTAGTCTTGATATTTTCCATGAAAGACAAGGCAAGTTGCATGGAGGAAGAAGCCAGAGAGGAGGGCGGTTTGGGCAATGGATGGGGCGGCTAGGGCAGCCTGTGAGGCCCACGAGTCTTGAGGGAAATTCGGGACAAAGTTCGGGTCTCGATTGATTACGTGTGTGAGGTTTGTGGCTCAAATGAACGTCAAATCGTCAATGCGTGCACGAAAACGATTCAAATGAGCCCGAAATCACCCATTTTGCCCAAATGAATGCTCGTGTGATTTTTTGGCTCGAAAGCCGGTTTTGCTCGTTTCAAGCGATCAGAGCAAAGTTAGCCATTTCTGAATGCACATCTCGTGTCTGCATTATGCATTGGTCATTTTGACATGCATTGTCAATCAAACTGAATAATTGACCCTTATGCCGGTACTGCTCATGTGAAGCCGGAGGCGTCCTAGGAGTCCGAAACCAGATTTCTCAGAATGCTTGGATGATCTGGAGATCGATGTGATCTCTGTTCGTTGAGAACAAACCTCGAATGATTAGAAAAATGCATATGGGACCCTAAAAAGCACTATTGAGGAGGCCTAGATGAATTGTGCAGTTCCGTCTAAGGATTTCACAATGAGCCTTGGGATAAGTAGCACTGGGTTGGCCAATCATCCGGTGTCAAGTTTCCGCGAAAAGAACCTCCGGTTATGAATTTCCATTAAAAACGGTCTTTTCTGCTCTTCAGAGGTCATTCGGGAAACTGAAAGGGATTCTGCAGTCCAATTTGCCCAATTGCATCTGTCTGCTGTAGTTTTCGGGGCAATGCATGGTTAACTTGGATTGCCGATGTTCGATGAGTCAGTATGACTTCCGAGAGACAATCTAAAGCAGTGATCATGCCCTGTATAATTACTGGATGTGACTGCATCTGACATTGGGTATTAACTTTTCTTTGGTGAATCGACGTTTTTGGACTCCCACTAAAAAGTTGTCTATATTCAGAAATTTGCTCTGTATAGAGCAGATGATCTGCGAAATGTGATTGAAGACACTTTTCATCTGTTTGGCACTGCGAGGGATTTTTGGAGTCCAATATTGACTATCTTCTGATGATTGAGTGAACCAACGGAAAATAGCACTATCGGCGTTGTATTCTGGAAAATGCCGGTTTGGGGATTGTTTGGGCTCTTTGGTTGCTCTACATGAATGTGATGACCAATAAAGTTCTTCTATTATGCGCTCGAGTCATCTGACTGTCTCTGCTGACTTGAGGATGAATAGTGACTCGCTGCTTTGTCGAGTCTTCTTTTGTGTCTGTACTCAAGTCATGGTCTGAGTTGCTGCTGATGCATATTGCTTGAACTGGTGGACCAAAATGGGATGCTGACACTTCCCTCTATATATATATATATATATATATGCTAGGAGGAGATCTCAAAAATACGAATTTGATGAATATTTTGAATGAAATTGCCTAGAGCATTTCCTCTATTTATCTGAATAAGTTCCTTAGTTAGTAACGAAAATCCCGATTCTTATCGTTCATCCTTGAGCGTGGCGAATCAAAACGACTTTTCTTACTCATAGCGAGTTATCTTATCGAGTGAATTTAGTTGGTTCTACCCTCCACCCTTCTTTTTTATCCAGTTCTGATTCGTGAGCCCATCACAAATCACTACAAAATGAGAGGTGATCAGTCAAATAAATTATTTGGAATATCCAAAATGCAACGTTCTGCAGAAGATTCAGACATAATGTCATGAAAATGAACAATATCAAGTAATATAATATCAAAAAAAAACCCTTGAAGGGCTATCATTCTCTTAGAAATAACAAACTACAACATCTATATTTCTTCCATTGGAGAGGATAAATTAGGACATTTGTTCTAACCACCTGATGTTTGCTAGATCATCAGCTAATAACTTGCTAAAACCTGAAATGATCCTTCCATGCAAGAACAATTGGCACGTCATATCGAGATGTGGAAATCACTTAACCAATCTCCTATAATGCAAAATGACCTGGGTTGATGATCTTGATCTGAATTTTTCGTCAAGTTCTGAAGACTGATAATCTGCTGATAAAGGCAAAGTTCTTAAAAATCATGCCTTCCCATTTAGGTGCATAACAAATCAAACGGTGAAGATTTCAGAGAATTCATGCTTTATTTAATCAGTTACTTTAAACTTCATATACGGGAAGCCAAATTTCCATAACAAAACATAAGCAATTGTGAGAGGCTCAAACCATGGTTGCTCTTCTACTGCATTGGACCTATTCTTTACTAAACCCCCATAACAACTCCACTCCACTTGACAACTATTCTTTGACGTACTTGTAAGTGCCGAACTTAAAATAATATAATTACGTAACAACACAATAAAAATGCATCTTTGTTTTGAGTTAAAGAAATAGAGACTGAATCAGAATTTCCACTGCTCAATAACCAAGATTTTATTAGCACAGAAGAATCTTACTCTTTCCAGGATGGAAATTCACAGAAGATTTAAAAATAGCTGACGTCACGTACCATACTTAAACTGGACCTTCAAATCATTCTAGATGTTGCCATGTCCCATTTTTATCAATTCAAGTAAATCTAACTAGAGGATAAAAGAAAAACGGAGACCAAACTGTAGCATCCTATGAAAAATCAATTGAGTTTCTAGCTAGACCCACTGATTCGATCATTTATCTAGCAGCAGCAGCCCATCGCTGTAATTCCTGAACCCCCAAACCACTTAAAGCTATGTAGACTTATGAAAAAGCTCTAGAAAATTATACTTTCTCATTTAAAAGTCAAACAACTCTATCATTGAATTCTAATTGAATTTTATGCTTTACTTGATCAAAATTACGGTTTACTTCATCATATACTTATTCTCTGTTTTAACTTGGGACAAAGTATAGTTAGAAATCATCTTCTTTTTTTTTTTAATTAAGTGAATAGAAACCAATCCCAAGTTCAACATTTGATAAGCATGATGTCATGAGTGCAAAAGAATCTTACTCTTCTTAAGCCTGAATTTCCCGTAAAATGAATGACACCTGACCTCAATAAGGAAAGAAAATATATGATACTAATGTAGGAGAAATTCAACATGTGTAAAAGCGCAAGCATTGGTGGCAAACAACTAAACACAAAAAAGCAATGGACCTAATACAAAACCAATGCATAAGCTGTAAGAGCATTAATATATTTAAGCGCATAACATGGTAGGAGTATTCATTTACTTGGAAGCAAGGGCAAGTGATGAAATTGCAGTTTGAGAAATAACATATGATATAAGGCAGCAAAAATAACAAGGCAGGCTAGTCGCAAATTTACTCGAGCATTTCAAAGGCCTAAATATGTAGGCAGAGAGGAACTCACCTCTATTCATGGCATTTGAAATATTAAGAGACGTAACAGGATCGCACTGCCTGGACACACATAAGAAGAGTTAGATTAGATGATGATTCGGATATGAATGTCATAATAAGTGAGACAAAATTCTGGTGCAAATTTTTGGGCATGGCCTGAGCTCACTTTAGTAAGCAAAGATGAACACAATAGCTACTACCTCTTCCAAACCGAACAGGAAAGTGGCACAGTAGCAAAAGCCCATATATATATGTAAACGTTAAAGTAATAGGAAAAAGGGAATACGATACTGAAAAATTAGAGCAACAACTAATCTAGGAAAAACAGGTAAAGACAGCAGGAGCAACATCCGGTCAAGCTATAAGCAAAATTAATTAAACAAGGGCAAGGACAACGAACAGAGGTAAGAATGAAATAAATTACCAAAAAACAGCTTAGAAGCATATGAAAGTACAAAAATCATTATGTAAAATCAGTAACAGGAGGCTACTCTGATAGGTGATAAGTAAGGCAAACCAATATTTTCTTTCTAATTTCTAATATATATACATGTAATTTCCAATTAGAGCACATAAATCATGATGTCGAACAAGTCACAGAATGATTCCAACACTCAGGAATGTGGCCCTAACCCGATGAGTAACGCATACCACACTACTGGAGGCTTTTTTTTTTTTTCCTTCCTTCCCTTTCGCATTCCAATGTATGTTTTAATTTTTGGGAAGACAATTGGGATCAGGCAGGTCTACTATTTCCTCCAATATACTGATAGAGAAAGAACAGAAAGTGTATAGTAATCCAGGGTGTGCAAGCAAGCACCCCTTTGTAACACAACGCGCAGTGTATTCATTAGTTGTTCATATGACAAACTTTGTGAGAGCACGTAAATCAAAGGCACATGCTTGTTATTAGAACACTCATAAATATACGATGAACTGTGCATGCGGTAAACAACTGCAGAACAGAACATATTTAAAAAAAAAAAATTGATGTGGTTTGATCAAAATCAGTTGGAGGTGATATCTGACTAGTTTGATGAGAAATGCGATAGGCTGGCGCGGTCCACATTGACGTGATTGAAACAGGCATTTGATCGAGCAGATTGGAGAAGACCGAGTGCCACGGAAATGGAGGAGATCAGACGAATGAGTACAAGTAGTAGACGGCCGGGAGAAGAGGAAGGGAGAGGGAGCCCATCAGTACAGGTCAGTAGGAAATTGCCGATTTAGGGAGCCGCAAGGGAACAGGCACGAAACTTTGAATAAGAGTGGCATTTTGGAAGGCATAGAAGGTGAACCTGCTCTGAGTTGGGCCGCGGGTGGAATGGCTAGCGGCCGGCAGGGCGAGGGAGGCGGCAAGGGCTGTTTAATCACAGACTGCCGGGTCGAGGAAGAAGGCGAAAGGTGAAGAGGTAAGGATCTGAAGCGAGGAAAGGAAAAGCATGAAGGATCAGGGGTATTAATGGAATTTCGCTAATATAATAAATAATAATAATAATAATAACAACAACATATATATAGGATAGATGATAAGGCAAACTACGTCATACATTCTATGGTTTCACATTTTTTTTTTCAAATTTATCATATACTTTTAAAATTATCAAAAATATCCCATAGCTTAATTTTTTTTTCAAATTTATCCCGCCGTAATATCTTCCGTCAACATTTAACGGTCTTACCACTGTGACCCTTTGCCCGTGATAGATTTGAGAAAAAAAAATTAAAACCATTCAAATTTGAGAAAAAATTAAAACCGTAAAATAGATTTGATAAAAAATTAAAACCATGAGATATTTTTGATAATTTTAAAAGTATAAGATGGATTTTAAAAAAAAGATGAAACAATGAGATATATGGGGTAAAGACCTCTAGATAATAATTTACAAACTTATGATCTATATATATAAAAGAAATATTTATATATGCATATTACACTCTCATTAAATAATTGTATATCTACCTATATTTTTTAATAGAGTTGATGCATAAATATGATTTTTGAAAGATAAATAATTTATTACTTGGAAATATATATTGGTGAAATTTTGCTTATATGAATTTGTATAGATATTACTTATTTTATGATTCTATTTATTAGGTGAGAAGTTTCTATATAAAATATCACATATATAAAGTTATTTATTACTTTAAAAAAGGGAAAATGATATTATTGGTCCTATTTGTTTGCCAATTTTTGACATCGAGTCCTAAATGTTTCAGTTTGGAAAAACAAGTTCTAAAAGATTTGGAAAAGTGTAACTTTTGGTCCTAAATCTAACTGATCGTTACAGTCTGCCTACGTGGACTTAACGCCGTCAAGTTGGTCGTTACTGTGCTGACGTGGCACATTTCTATTGGATCGATTTGGTTCGAGTCCAGATGTCGGGTCTCAGTTCGGTTCGGGTCGAATGTCTTCTTCTTCTTCACCCGACCAGCTCTGTTCTCTCCCTCCTTTCTCCCTCTCTCTCTCTCCCCCTTCCTTTCAAGCAGATTGGGGCACCTAAATGTATATATTTGTATTTTTTGTTTATGATCAATGAGCCCGGTCAATCGAAGAGCTCGATTTCGGATTTTAGGGTTCCTGGTAGTATGTAAGAGATTCCGAGTTTGCCTTGTCGGAGCTTCCAAGCTTCTAATAGATCGGGGCACTTGGGCGAAGTCCACAAGTACAGACGAAGCAATCCGCCTCCGCGGCTCCCTTTTAACAGCTTAACGAATTCCTTTGCACCGTCTGCGCATAACTTAATCTCCGTGGAAGTAATATAATGGTTACAGTGGGCATCGCTTCAACGAAAATGAACAGTAGTTTGGGGAGCTTGATGTGCAGAGCTGAGCCCATAGAAGACGATGAACAATGGTTTTTTTTTGTTGAAGCGATGCCCACTATAACCATTGAGGGGCTCGATTTCGGATGTAATGTTCAATCGAAGATTACATTTCGCAGGTTTTTTTTTCCTCCTGGGCATTGAGGAAATTGAATCTTGATTCTGGGTTTTTGAGTTGTAGAGGCATTGGAGCTGGGAGGCTTTCCAGTGGTTTGATTTTTGTTGGGGAATTCCAGTTCTTGGATTGCGAAGGGTCCGATTTACATTCAGACAGTGTGAGTAGTTCTCGAATTTCGTTTTGAATGTGGGTGTCGGGAGGCATTTGCTATATGAGATTCTTATATGCAGAAATTGATCATCGTGAAATTCTTGGGTTCTTCGGGGCTTTTTGTCTATGAAGTTTTTGTCCATGTAATCTTCATCGAAGAGCTCGATTTCAATCGAAGAGAAGAAGAGAAGAGAAGAGAAGAGAAGAGAAGAAGATTACATCAAAGGATTGAAGTTGGGTCGGGTTGAAACGATATTAATGGGAGCAAGTCGGGTCGGATTAGAGCAAGACGGGTTGAAATCGCAGATTTCAAATCGGTCCAATAGAAATGTGCCACGTCAGCACAGTAACGGCCAACTTGACGGCGTTAAGTCCACGTAGGCGGACGGTAACGGTCAATTAGATTTAGGACCAAAAGTGACACTTTTCCAAATCTTTTAGGACTTGTTTTTCCAAACTGAAACATTTAGGACTCGATGTTAAAAATTGGCAAACAAATAGGACCAATAGTGACATTTTTCCCTTTAAAAAATATATAAAAGATATTATTCATATGAATTAATTGTACACAGATTTAAAACTCTATCCCAATTTATTGTATCATAATCAAGTTTATATATATATATATATATAGATTATATATTATAGAATGGAGGATGAATTGGATTATTTTTAAATCTATATCTATATATAACCAAAACTATGAGTTGAATTTCTCATGACTCCACATTATAGAGCTCTCTCGCGATTTAATATAAAACGGAGCTTACTCGCAATGCCATGTCATCATATAAATAGTAAGAAAATTTTTATATCCTTTATAATATAAAAGTAGTTATATATTCATAATTTATTTTTATCATATTAATTATGTAAATTTTAATTTGCATATATCCATATATAAGGCAATTCCAAACTGAAAATTTATATATATATATATATATTTCATTTATTTCAATAAAAATGCCAGTAATAAGTATATAGTATTTGGGGAACAAATCATGTGGTTACATTAATAGTGTATTCTGAAATATGATTTCCTTGCTTCTAAGTTCTAATCCACAAAATATATTTAAATCATCATGTCCTTTTGCAATAATCATACATATATCGTAATGAAGAAGACTTCTTTTCACTTTTATTGGATTTACTCTTTTTTTTTTTACCAATTGTTATGGCTTTTTCACAAAGAATTACATGCGAGAGTAAGTTTTTACATTCTCTCCTCCAAATTATTATTTTTGATGAACTTCACTTTTGTTGAATGAGTTTTTTTTTTTGAAACTAATCATATAACATTAACTTTAATTGTTTTAATAGGACCTTTAATCCAATTCCAAAATTGGCTTCTCAATTGTAACACTTTTTTCGTGTATTCATATTTCTATTTCATTCTTTTCCGTCGAAAATTTTTTCATAAATTTTGAGTTGAGCAGTTATACATTGTGATGATGATTCTTATTGTTTCATTGTTTGAGATTTTTTATTTCATGATTTTGTTTTCCATTCGTATATGTATATGGGGCTTTAGAAGCAGGATCTTGATTTTTGGATGCACGGATTATTAATTGAATTTTTTCTCAATTTGTTCTTATTATTCAGGCTCCAATTCCATAATGGCAATACTTTTTTTTTCCTTGAATATTTCTGTTCATTCTTCTCCATAAACTTTGAGTTGAATAGTTTTATGGTAATATAGATTATATGTATATATTCATTCCTTTCACGCAAATAACAATATATTCCGTTTGTAATATATATATGCTGCATATATATTGGTTTTGTTATTTAAAGCTTTTGCTCTTATATATATATATATATATGTAACTTATCAATAAAATATATATTTATATATCAATTCCATTTGCATATGTAACAAAACATATTTTGTTTGTATTATATATAAACACATTTTCAGTTTAATTATATAAATAATATATTCAGTAAAATATATCAAATTTCTTATCTGGACCTAATTATAGGAGATTTTTATACTTGATATACCTTTTAATTATTTTAAATTGCATGTAAGTAGTAAAAGAAATATAATAAAAATACATAATAGTGCGTGCATATATTTCTATTCCGATTATGTATATATTATTATAGAATTTTAATTATTTTGTATTTCATTTTATTAAACTTAGATATCTCTTCGATTGACTATAGATATGTATTAGTTCAAGTTCTTCAACAAGCAACAATTCACTGATTCTCGAATTACGATAATTTCTTTTATTTCTTCACTATTTGTTTAGACCTTCCCAAATCCTGCTCTAATTCAAGTGGCGGAAGATCCGATCGATGCCAGATAGCTGCAAAATGAAATAATTTTTTACACAAGAGATGATCCAATTCTTTTTCATATATATTTTGATAGAAATTTTGAGACACTGTAAATTTTCGTTAGGGTTTAATTAGGATATAGATAATCATATTTTGTACAAAATAATTACTTTATTTTAATTGTTGCATTTTTATTTATAAAAATTTTTTGATCAACATGTGGGTTTTCATCTAGTTAATATTATAATGATCAATATACTTATCTAAATTCCCTGTGTAGCTTGGATCCGTATCTAGATGATGAAAGAACGAGCCAGCATGGTTCGTTTTATCTATTGAAGTACATACCTATTTAACTAATCTATCGATTCCAATACTTTTTTTTTCCTTCACATGTAATGTTTTCTACACAAGCCCTGACAAACAAATTGTCCGAAAATCACTACGTTGTGATACTGGGTAGTTAATTGTCCAACATTAAAATAAAAAAAATATTTTAACTATTAGATTTTCTATTTTATTATATTAAACTCATGAGCCTCCCTTATAATCGAAAAATTATAAGATACTTATAATTGAGTTTCACGGTCATAAATTGAACACCTTCACTGGAACCTATCCAATTAGTAAGTCCAAGAATTAGATAGGTCACCTTATCAGGACACTAACGCTTGTGAGAAACATGAATCTGTTTGTGGGAGATGGGGCTCTCGAGTGGAGGATTTTGGACTTTATCCTTGTAACTTATATTTCTAAATTGGAATATGGCGTATAATGGTATTTTTTAGGCCAGTAATGCACACGAGGGTCGCAACATTAATTTTAGGGTTTTAAGGTTTTGACCGGTAATGCATATGAGGGCGGGAACCACTGCGCTTTGCAGCGGGGCGAGTGCCTCATACTGAATAATGAATCATGATGATGAAAAATATGAGTAGCACTCATCCCTTTCGGTCACTTATAATCACTGCCCTGTGAAGACAGACATTCATGTTACACTTAACTACATTGCAAACACAGTAATAGGTGTGTTTGGTTTTAGAGTTAAGTATAGTTGAGTTTTAATTTTAATTGGGTTGTAATGATTGTGTTATTGAATTATGAGAAAAAAGTGTAAAAAGGTAATGAATAGTCGAGAGAAAGTAATGATTGTATTATTAAATTCTGGAAAAAGTAATGGATTGTTGAGAGAATTTAGTATTAAAAATTGAATTGAATGGTTAAAAAAATTGAAGAAAAAAGGAAAAGTAATAATTGTGTTGTTGATTTTTGTTGTGTAATGAGTAAAGTCAAAATTAGAGTTAAAATTTTTAAAACTTGATTGCAAAACCAAACGAGTATATATAGCCTGAACGATTTTCCTCCTCCAATTGAAGGTGAAGCTGCCAGATGACGAATTGTCTTTACTATTTAAACAAGCTGTTGATTTAAAATCTTAAAATGGACTATCCCCTGGTTTTCATTTTAGTGTTGTCATCAATATTGAAGGGAAAGATAAAAGAAAAGGAAAAAAAAATAAAAATAATTAGGTAACGAACGTATCTCCTCCTCCTAGTCCTTGTCCAATGCATGCATATCTTAAAAGCAAAACGGAAAAGCTGGTCTTCTCCCTTCCTTGCTGTTCGAACCCAAAACTGAAACAAATGCAGCATTAAACACACTTAAATGACTCACTCATCAAACCTCTCTGTTTCTCCCTCTCTCTCTCTCTTCCCCCCTTCCTCTCTGGCTCTCTATGGTATGTAAGACACAGCAGAATCTGTACATCCAAAGTCGATTTTTTTTTCCGCAATCTATCAAGCAACCAGTGAAAATAAAAGTCGAACATAATATTCGAGATGATGGAGAACAAAGGGTGTGCGTTGCTTCTGATGGGGTGGCTGCTGATCTCTGCCGTGCTGCTATTCCCATACTACATTCAGCCCGAGCCCCCGGTCGAGGTTGCCATCTGCCTCTCCCTAGTGCCGCTTGTCACCTTCTTCTACGTGCTCTTCTTGACCATCTGTGTTTGGTGATATCTAGGAATATGAACACAGATAATACAATGCGAATTGAGTTGACAGACTCCCTATAGCTTTTAATCTAGAGGTTCTGGGATTTATTACTTGGTCTAGGTTTCTTGTTTATTTTCTCCGATTAATTATTTCGCATCTAAATCCAGGAGCTCATGATTCTCTTGTGATTTTGTGGTGGCGGTTAACTATGAGACTCAATTTTGACCAACCGAGGGAAAAAGAGAATTCCCAAATTAAAGAACTAGCCGATATCTCAATTTTCTTGTTCACTCTATTTTTGCGGGGATTCACGTAATGTAGTAGAGGATAAATAGAGGACGAAAATGTACAAGAGACCTTGTGGACGCAAATTCTGAATTGATATGGAACCTTATTATATTTTCAAATCGAGGATGAATATCACAGTAACAATGGTGTGTTTAGTCGACTGGATATAGTCTGATAGGATTTCCCATACTCTTAATCGTGTTTGGTGACGACTAGGACATGATATTTGGGATTGGGAGGACTGGACAGTATCTATAGCTATATATCTATTTAGGTATCTATATAAATATTAAAAGTCAAGTCGACGCCTCTATTAATGTCACGTAAGACGAAGAAGGATTCTCCTCGCCTGACTTTTCATATGACCACCAACAATAATTTGTCAAGAGGCGAAGTGTCCTAGTGTCAGCTCACCTCTCTAAACCGACGCATGGAAGATGTAAAGACTATGCTATAATCATAGACATTTCTAAAAAAAAAAAAGACATAATCACATACGAAAGTACTGGCAATGAAAGTTCTTGCTTATCTGATAGAGGAGGGATGGGATGGTTGGATTTTCTTTATAAGACTTCTATAAGATCGTGTGGTTAAAAAGAAGGATTCTATAATTTTCACAAGGAGCCACTCGAAGTGATTTGCGAATTGTCCGTGGTCATGCTGTTGCAATCGGTGCAATTTAAGATTGCATCTGCTCGAGGAAAGGAAATTTTAGATTTGAAAAGGAAAAAAAATTCTACTCAAGTCGAAGGTATGACTTATTCACTATGAAATTTCTTTAACTTCAATTGATAGAGCATATTGATTGACGATGCAAAAGCAAAAACATGTTGTTAAATATAATAAAAGTTTCTTATTCTATTATAATATTTCTCATTTACAAGTGTTTCTCAATTTATGATATTAACTGATTTCATGTTATATATTTTAAAAAATATTAAAACAAGAAAATTGTTCGTCCCAATAATTCTAGCCCGCGCATATGCACGGGTCCGTCGTTTAGCCCAAATCCTGCTTAAGGGCTAGCTTGGGCCCATAATAGGATATTCTTTAGATTGAAAGGTCGAAAATACCCCTTTGTAGAATTTAATTTTAAAAATCTACAGCCGCACATAATGCGATGCAACAAAAACTATTCGGGTTTGACGCCAGCCGCCAACCTCAATTGAGCTCGCCAGCTGTATCGGGGCCCCTCCCTCCTGGGAATCTCCCCGCTTTACTGGGAGGAGACACTACAGGAAAAAGGGCCGTCGGCGACTGTTCAATCCCGGTGTTTGGATAAACATTTGAAAAAGTACGTCGGGTTGGGGTCTGAGGCAACCTCTGGTTAAGCATCGCCCTTAGTGAGCTTTTTTCGACGCTTAGTTAAAAGTCAGGAGCATATGTTGCCAAAGGTGCCCCTTTTCCGACGCTTTGCTCAAGAGTTGCCAGAAATGTATCTTTTGCTGACTCTTGTGGTCGAGAAAAAAAGGTCATCGAAGTTCCTCCTATCCCGACGTCTACTGGTAATGTCGCCCCAAGCGCAGTTTCTGACGATCTTAATTACTGTACATCGCCTTAACCGTACGTATGGCGACATTTATAACACCAGGAAAGAGTCAGGCAAACAAAATTTCGTTGCATGCGGGGAATGAACTTATCATAGGATCTCTTTAGTCAAGTAAAACTCCACGTGTAATTCTTTACCATCCCACTTTAATTGTATCTATCACATATATACATAGGCCAACCCTGCAATGAAATACTTCTACATTTTGGGCTTTTCATCGGAAGGCAATACGAACGGTTTTGTATAGAAAACATATACAAATATATGTGTTGTACATTGTTTTTGTATTGTATATGTGTTGTACATTGTTTTTGTATTGAGTTGGTAGCGGTATGTGTTAGGTGCTTTTAGTTACTACATTATTTGAAATGTGTCCAATAAGTGTTCGATGAAATGTGTGTATGTACATTTATATAAGTCTTGTCATTTTCATTATCTTAGTAGAGGATGGATAAAAGTTGGGTTGACGCGGCGAGGGTTACCAAGCCATTTATGACCGGGTTGGATAGTTTTATGGAATTCGCAGTTAAGAATTCTAAACTAAACGGGAAGATTTATTGCCCATGTTGCCGATGTCAAAACGTGTTTATAAATTGACACAGCGTACATACAAAGAACTTGTTACAGACCGGTTGATTCCGCAGAATACTGGAACTACGATCTTCAATCCCTATTGATTTTTCGAATTCCTAAGAAATTGACATCCAATTCGAATCGAATCCGAGAATGAGTAAAGAGCACCGTAACTCCAAAACTTTATTGAATGATGAAAAAATAACTGTTAAACCCTAGAGTTTTACAATGCTTAAATAAGAATTAAAATGCCTAAATTACACGAAAGACATAAATTTTTCTTAAATTGTGAAAACACTCAAATAATATAAAAATATCCATTTGAGGTTCTAAACGATAGAATTTGACCTTAATGTCATCTTTTCACCGCCAAAGGTAAGGGTGGCAATTCGTGTCCTGTCGTGTTTATACGTGTTGTGTCTAAACGGGTTCGTGTTATCGAAGTCATAACCCGTACACGACACGATTATTAAACGGGTTAGGTTTTGGAAACCCATACACGACACGTTTATATCCGTGTCAACCCGTTTAGACACGTTTAAACTCGTTTATTAAAACGTGTCATAATAGGTACACGTATATATGACACGATTATAAACGTTATCAGGACACTTTAAACCAACTTATTTATCTGATCAACTCAGTTACTCGGATACATTAACACGACATGTTTATCCAATTAACTCGTTTATCCGAACACGTTAACACGACATGTGTTGGAT
This sequence comes from Punica granatum, assembly GCF_007655135.1. NCBI lineage: Eukaryota > Viridiplantae > Streptophyta > Magnoliopsida > Myrtales > Lythraceae > Punica > Punica granatum. Next base: position 26,231,196 of record NC_045130.1, on the reverse strand, counting down.
TGGATGAAAGAAAGGAAATGAAATTAGGTTAGGGATTTAGGAAGTTAGGATTACATGAGGATATTTTGGTAAATCCAAATACATAAACGAGTTAACGGGTTACATGATTATAGTAACACGATTAAACATGTTTAAATAAACAGGTTTAATCGTGTATAATCGGGTTACACGGGGTTCAACCCGATAAGACACGCTTATTAATCGTGTTTAAACGGGTTGGACCCGTTTAGACCGATTATCAAAAATGTCCAACCCAAACCCGTTTAACTTCGTGTCGTGTGAAATATTGACAGCCCTAGCCAAAGGCAGTAAGTTGTGCTCCGGAGGCCGTTTCCCTCGAAACAGGGTCGTCAGAACCTGTTTTTCTCGAGGTATCGATTTGCCACGTCTTTTGCCGCATCATAAATTCTCCGGATACGATATATGATCATTTCAGTCGCTCCCTAGAATCAAAAAAAGTTATTAAATTTCTATTAAATTTTGTCGAATTTATCATTTTTATGATGAAATTATATTATTTCATCCCCTTACTTTATGATATGAAATCTTTTTCCTTTGGACTATACTGCTAGATCATTCCTGTACGTGACTACAAGCATTGGATTTTCCATGGGAACCGATTGAGAATGCCACCATCATCACTTCAAACAGTGCAACCTTCTTTACATTGAATTCAAAGAAGATCAGAAAAATTTGACGGGGTTAAAAAAAAATAATAAAATTTGACAACGAACGATATTCCCCGGAAATTGAAGCGAGTAACGCCCCATTCAGATTGCAGTACTGTCGTCGTATTTGACTCGTGTAAAATGCTGAGATGTCTCTCGAAACCATCATCACTCTGTCTCTGTTTCCTAGGATGCACCAATTTCTCCTCTCTGGCCCAGAAGCGTAATTGCTTCTGGGCATCATCTCATTTCACCCTTCTTCTCGCTCAAAGGCTACCACTTTCCTCAGGTAATCAGTTGTAATCTGGATTGGATTTCCGATAGTCAGTTTTTGTTTTGAATTCGAGTTTGGTCGAATCAGATAAGATGTCGAAGGGAGTTGTCAATTCGTTTAGCATTTTGGGTGCGCTGTGCCTGGTTTTGAACCACTCGTTGTTGCCTTCTTTTTGTGTCTACGGCACGCATAACCGTTGTTTTATTGTTTACAGTTGAATCCTTGAATTTAATTGCTGTTTACATTATTCATATTGTGGTCTGATTTGCTTTGTTTTTGTTTACAGGCAACAGCATTCGATTTCGAGTTAATTGCCCTGTAGTAGTCATCAGGCCCATGTCCATGTCAACCAGTGTATGGTCTCCTGCAACTGAGGAAGTGGGGCAATTGAAGCTCCTGAGTTCCGTGAATGATGATTATGGTGGGGTCATTGCCGAGCTGAAAGAGCCCATGGAGCCTATCGCCTTTCTTTCTGTGCTGAGAGCTTCAATCTCTCATTGGAAGGAGCAGGTCGGTAGTTTGTGTCATCGTCCTAATTAGTTTCTCCTGATTTCTCTCTTTATAAATTCGTTCAAGGCGTTGACTTTGGATTCGAAACAGTAGTACAATTCTGAAACAGTGTTGGGGAAGGGATGATCCAGCTGGGGCAAATACAGGGATCATCCTCTGATTTTTTTAGGGTGTGAAAGGAATCAAAGTCGGTTGATTTACTTTTGAGAGTTGAAGTTTATACGAGAATGTAATAGAATATTGGCAGTCAGCAGTGATCAGTCCCTTCCAGTCAGCCACTCGATGAGGTTTTGGTCTCTTGCCCCAGGAGGGGCTTATGTCCAACTGTAGTACTTGTTATATTTGAATTACTGTTTTGGCGAGCTTTGACATAGATGAACTATTGATTTAACGGGTGATTAGTTAAATTTAATGAAGGTTGAGATAAAGAAGTTTGAGAGTGAAAGCCAGGTAGATAGTGGCGCTGCTATTTTGAAGAACTTGATTCTCCCTTTTGTATGGGAAAGTAAGGCACTATAGTTTCCTGGTGTATTATGTTTCTGCTTTAAACTAAAACATTTCAAGCTTGTTTGACGTTTGATCAAGAGCTGCCTCTACTTTTTAGTTGTCAATCAGGTCTTTTCCCATTTGTCAGATTCAGAATTTTAGTTGAGCTTGGTGTGATTACACATCTTCCTATCGTTTTTTAGTCTTGAACAAATGCTTGCGGTTTTTGAAATGAGATTTAAACTTTTTTTAATTTGGGATGGACTGGTAGCAGATTTGAATTGTCGTTCACAATTTTTACAAAGTTGTTTAGATCTAATAAGCATGATATCTTACCTTCCACAAGTACCCCATATTTGTTAAGATTTTCCATATTATTCATTTCATCAATTGACAAGCTAACCAGGATGCTTGCAGGGTAAGAAGGGTGTGTGGATCAAAGTACCAATTGAATTTGTCAGTCTCGTTGAAACTGCTGTCAAGGTAATGCATTTATGTCACCCCTAAACAACTCCTGTTTTAATCTTTTTAATGAGTTCGATGAGTTGTGTGGAAATAAAATTTCATTTCTGTCATGATAGGAAGGATTTTGGTTTCACCATGCTGAGCCAAATTATTTGATGCTTGCATATTGGATTCCACAAAGTGCTCATACCATTCCAGCTAATGCAACACATAGAGTCGGTATTGGAGCAGTTGTCATGAATGAGAATAATGAGGTATGAAAGTGACAAACTTTATTATTACTGGACTGTAAATGTTATCTTTTGGCATTATTAGCACCATTTGTAGCTTTTTTACAGTCTTACTTTCGACCTGTAAAATTTTTAGCCCTATAACTTGGATGACTTTGCTTCGCTTTATCTAAAATTTTTTATGCATTGGATACGAGAAAAAGTCAAGGGATGTAGTTTACAGCTTCTGCTGTGACTAGGACTCCCTGCACTTTAGAGCCTTTGGGCAGTACTTTCCAGGGTTAATAAGCTATTCATATAGGGATTGAGGTTCTGATGGGAACGCTTTCAGTACATATCCGAGATATGGATGCACATGTTGGCTTGCCTTTGTAAAGGGGATCAGTACACATATTTTATCAACACTATAGTATTAATTTGCTTGAAGAGGCTCCAAACTGTCAGCTTGTGCCACAAAGATGTTAATGAGAATTTTAAATGAAGTTCTTCTAGAGTTGTACAAAATGTGCATGGCTACAAATTGTTGTTGATTAGGGGGAAAAACTTTAAACAGAAGCAAGGAATACAAAAAAAGTCCTGTGATTCTTTTAGGCTGTGATCTCGTGGAACTCGTATCTTGATTTTAGATACTTATGGCCCATCTGGAATGATAGAATGATGAGGGAATTATAGGTATATCATTCAAATTATGATTTCATGGAATTGGATTTCCTTGGCACTGAGTCATTGATGCAAGAAAACATCATGCTCTTCCATTTCTCCTTATTATTTCCCCATGTATAATTGCAATGGTATACCCCTGCTGGACATGGTTACGAGTTATAGTTTACTTTCTGCCAGGTGCTTGTTGTCCAGGAAAAGACAGGAAAATTCCAAGGAACTGGTGTTTGGAAGTTTCCAACCGGGGTTGTTGATGAGGTTCTTTTTCTGTTTCGCAGCAATTCGTCATAATTCTATATCCTTCTGAGATGGGTTTCACTAACGAGTTTTCCAACTTTCATCACTTTTAGGGTGAAGATATTTGCGTGGCTGCAATAAGGGAAGTTAAAGAAGAGACTGGAGTAAGTATTACTTGTATCATCCTGGAAAATATCGATTTATTGTGGGGTTAGAATTTCAAAGTTGTGTGTTTATTTGCAGATTAATTCTGAATTCGTAGAAGTCCTGGCATTCAGGTATGAGACATAGATGCCTCCTCTCTTTTCATGGTTCAGACAACGAAATCCAATCAAGTTAATAGAATCTCAGATGAAAAATCTTATCTTCGTCCAGACGAAAGAACTGCAACAAGATGAAGTGTTGCCTAATTTTAACTGTTGATTTACAGGCAAAGTCATCAATCATTTTTTCAGAAGTCGGATTTATTCTTTGTGTGCATGCTGCGGCCCCTGTCGCATGACATCAAGATGCAGGATGTAGAGATTGAAGCTGCTCGGGTATGTAACGACTACATTTGACTGGCACTCATGACAGTTTCCTTCTAGACCTTTAAAATATGAGTTGTAAATAGCAAATCCGTGTCGGACATTTCTTTCTAGGATCTGAATGAAAAATGTTCTATGCCAAGTTTTCGATCCCCAATTTACATATTCCTGTAGTGCTATTTGGTTGTATATAATAAAATTACCCGAGCTCCCCAGTTTCCTTTCATTGAGAAACACAGAGAAAATAATAGGTAATAAATGTGAGAAAACAGAATCGTGATCTCTGCTCCAATCACAAATAAAATGATGGAAGGGGGGGGCTTCCTGTATTTTCTCACTATGCAGAATGTCTTTCAGCAATTTTTGGTTTCTTTTAATTCTTGTTGGTAATATCCATGTGGATTGGAGCAGAGACCATGATTCCATTTTCTCACATGAAATTTCTGGTAGATTTCCCTTTTAATCAACTTTCAGAAATAAACGCAAGTATCATGTATGAGCCCAAAATGCATCTTTAGAGAAGTAAAATCCAACGCTTACTGCCTATTCTTTTCTCTCAGTCTATAGTCTGTACTAACTTAACGAAACAAACAAACGCCATTACCCTTGTCAATTTTTGTCTTGACTTCTCATGTGTTATGGTTATCTTTTCAGTGGATGCCCTTTGACGAATACGCAGCTCAACCATTCAATCAAAAGCATGAGCTTCTCAAGTACATAATTGACATTTGCTCAGCAAAGAAAGACGGGAAGTATATTGGCTTCGCTCCAGTCCCAACTGCATCGAGTTTCTCGACCGAGAAGAGCTTCTTGTATTTGAACAATCATAGCCTGAGGCAGCGACAATAATCTTTTAACCCGTTAAACTATATCCAGTCCATTATTTTGCATTAAATTCATTAAATGGGTCGGGTCCTGCTATTGGTGACAGTGGAGATGATTTTGTAATTGGTGTAGATTCGCTTTATAATAAATTTATAAATGTAACTCACTCTCTACCATGGGAACCGTGTCTGCTGTTTTGTTTAGAAATGCCATTTCAGAACTCAGCTAAGTACTTCGACTTATTGGCATTTGTTCATATTACGAGTGTTGGAGATAGTAAGTGGTCTCCTAAACATCGGAAACTGGTTTAGGTAGAAGCAGAATGATAATCAATTTAGATATGCTTCGTGTGATTCTGAAATCGGATAGTAGCTCGAGCAACACAGGGGCTCTGCCGTAGGATGGGTGATAGCGGGTTGTCCTTTGGAGATGAGCCACAGTCGATGCATTAATATGTTGTTGGCATACGCTATTGACAGCGGGGTAAAAAATCAGGATGCAAATTAAAAGCTCATATATGACGCGTCACTGGATGATCTGTCCCCATCCTTTGATGTAAGGGGATTTTATTGCAATTACGGTGACCTTAGCATTACAGTGATTCCCAATTAAAGGAAGATTATTCATAGGAAAAAAGGTTTTGCTGCAATTACGGTGACCTTAGCATTACAGTGATTCCCAATTAAAGGAAGATTATTCATAGGAAAAAAGGTTTTGCGAAGATGTCGGATTGTGACGATCCTCGTGTCGATCGAGTTTTATCAAGGATCAGTGGGATGAGGTGCCTTTGTTTTGGGCAAATCAGGAGAGAAGCTACGAATGGATTGCAAAAGAAAAATGTCATGCGCCTATTTGTAGTCGCTTCGGGTTTGCTGCTGGTTGTTAAGTCGAGATATTAGGCTTGACGCTCCTGTATTTCTTCTCGGGGAGTCCAGACGTGTTTAGGAACAACTTCATTAATTAGTTTTGCGCCCAAGTCGGGTATCCTTTCTTTCCTATCCAGTTGCATCATCATCCTCTAGCAGCATTTTGCAACTCCTATCATCTATTCATGCAATAGAAGGATTGGAGTTGAGATCGAATATGTCCATTGGTGAAGCTCTCGATTGACAATTTTGTTAGTTATATGCCTTAGAGTCGATATTTGTAATTGGGTAAAATTCCTTTTCATGGCAATAATATTTATTTTGTTATTCATGAATTGTTTATTAGAATAAGCCCTTAAAATACTTGGCAGGTAGTTCATTCTCAAAGAGTTAAGAATATGAGTAACGGAGTTATTTGGTACAACCGTACAAGTTCTTTAAATTGTTCGTGGTCATTAGAATCTTGGTTGGGTACTATTATTCTGATTACATCGTTACCTCTGTCTGTATCCACGATTCGCATATAGATACTAATAAAAATAAAGTAGTGAGTTTCATACTATTCGATATTAGATATCGAGACACACATGCAGCTACTTATGGAGATAAGTGAATCGAGTATGACGTATAGATAATATTCACATGATACTTTACTGTTGTCAATGAATATAATCTAAACCATGTTAGTGCATATAGTTCTTAGACTTGAGATGACATAGTTATGTCATACATAGATAGTTAGGATTTGCTCCTGCTTATATACTTGGTAAGCATGGGTATTCGGCACACAGTGATCCTGGAAGTAAGTGACCATTCGAGATGTAATTCACTGACTTGAGTAAATAGGGAAATGTCCTATGGATTTGAGATTTATTATTTATCAGGAAATCCTTGGTCAAGGTGGTTGGACATAAAATACAAAGGTGTTTGAAATTTAAGTCCTGATGGTCTATGAATGGAAACTTAGAGATTCCATATGGTTAATTATAGGGTTTGACATTTATCATGGTCCTGACTAGATCAGGATCTGCAATGAAGGGACTCGAGTGCATGGCATATATGGTCACTAGTTCATCAGAATGTTCAAATTGCACGTTCGTTACTATTTGGATTATCATGACATGCTGATAAGTGTCACTCATGGTCTCTAGGAGCCAAGGACAATTTGGAAATTAAGCTTTTGGTTACGAAAAGGAGTTTGTAGTAATGTCAAAGAAGTTTGAAAGTATACTATCTATCGCCACTTAGTGATGAACCTAGTTAGTCACATACAATAAGACATATTTTAATTGAGGATGAATTGAGTCTAATTAAGGCAGTTAATTAGAAATCAATTATTGGATTAGACTTGCAATATAGTTGCAGGGTTGCTAGCACATTCCGAAATCAAATCCGATATCGAGATGAATCCTTATAAGGAAATACGAAAGTTTCATTATATGGCTATTTAGCAGCCAAAAAGGACGTTCGAGACCGCAACAATTCCTTGGAGACAAACAGCCCGTGTGGACAAGGCTAGAGACTATCCGTTTGGTTGGCTTCAATCATCTACAAGGATACTCTCTCGATGAGTATATTCTGATAATTCTTGTAGAAATAATTATGGAGTTGCGTTGTTTAATTCGATTAAATCACTATATCACACCCAAAATACGATTCCAATTCATAATACGATATTCATATGATGAAAAATTTTAATTATCGTTTTACGATTCCGCTAGATTTGATTCGATTTTTCTTTCAAATTTTCTGTCCGGATGAATGGTGAGAAAAGGTGATGTTTGGTTGGTTGGGGGAAGGCTTGAATATAAGAGCCAAGCGAGAGTGCGGTTCTCTTCCGTGGCATGAGACACGTGTCTCTTCTGGGCTTGTCCTAACATGGCGTCATTTATACACACACACACACACATATATATATAATATATAATATACACTTTTTGATTATTATATATATGGGTGTGCGCGCGCGTCTGTGTGCGTGTGTGTGTTTAAAGCCGGTGAACTAGTTTTTCTTGCCCTTAAAAAACTGAGAAAATCTTTGAATGGTATACGTAAGGCATAGAACGCAGTTGGCAACCAACCAAAGTTTAACTTCCTCTCTACCTTCCCAACTCCTCAATCCCTCCACCCTTCTTGCAAACCCAACTGAATTGCCAAGATTGCCCTCGCTATCTGTGTTAAACGACTTGCCCCGATTCCCCGTGCCGTAGTACCTGAACATTTATGTGATCCTCAGTCCAACATGTCTTTACTACGACCGCACGTCTTCTCATAATGTAGCATCAACTAAAGTTATAAAAATTGGGCAGTTCTTTCTTAAACCTATTACTTTATGCAAGTTCAAGATCTGTATTTCTTCCAAGGATCCTAAGCTGGAGATATATAATACATCTATCTTTGCATCAATAATCCTCCATCTAGATTATTTCCAATATATTCCAGTCATATATATTGTTTCGTGCTTAAATGTGACGAGCTGACATTCAACTGCGACATCACTCTAGCTGTTTTTATCTTTATGATTCACATAAATGTAGATCAGTGATATTGTTGTTGTTTGTAGCTCTCGTAATTATAATATTAATAAGTCCATGTCACGTCATTCGTAAGTGCGGGGAGTAATGAAATATTTAATTAGACCATACATCACACTATATCAATAATCAAGGGCAGTATGGTCAATTCAAGATTGCGGCAGGGCATACGAAGTCGAAACCACCTTATGATAATTATTTATAAATCCCAAGGGTGGAAGTTCTATGTTTACGTCTATCTGAGCACCATTGCAAGAACTTACGAAGGCACAAAGATGATGAGCTACTATTGCGGCTGCCGCAATCTTAAAATGCTCATGAGTGTTGGTTTCGTCCTCCTGTTCTTCTTCTTGGCTGGATCACCAGCCACAGCGAAAGAGGGTGTGGAACATGAGCAGGCGTTGTTCGAGCTAACGAGCCGAGAGGACATGCTGCAGATGGCTGGGTATGGAGAGGAGAAGCTGTCGACTGTTCTCCTCACGGGTTCAGTTCTCTGCAAGGCGTGCCTTCACGGCGAGTCCCAGCTTCTTTCATGGCCGTTGTCAGGTGCGTCAACAACTTGGAGTCCATGCAAAGTTCTCGTATATATATAAACCGAAGTGCCTGTATGCCTTATATGAATGTGATTTTTGGTGGAATTTTATTAGATATCTTCCTCTTATTCGTTCTTAGTTTAGCTGCCAGACATGGTACTAGGTCGGTTACGAATGCATAACACAACTCAATATGTTTATGTATGCAATTGGTTGAGAGCTGTGTACTTTCAATCAGAAATTAGACTGATCATATAATTCTTCTAACCAAGCTAGTTATGGTTTTCCCAAGAACAAAAAAGCAAAGGGATCTCAAAAACTATTGGAAAAAAAGGAAGAAAAAGTTTTTTCTTAATGAGTATAACGAAAAATGTTTGAGCATGCATGACAAGAAAAAGCTTTGTGCAATCAGTCGTCATTCACGCACGATAAAATCTTTTTTTTTTATTATAAAGAATGTTTTCAATGAATTTATATACGTATCAATAAAAACTTTTTGTATGAATTATTTATGATGCTACGTAGTGCAAATTATCATGAGTGATAAAATATGTCCTTGAAACTTCATCCCCATGACCTATGATGTATGTAAAATAAAGAAAATTACTAATTTAGAACCTCAGTTAATTTGAAGGAACTTATCATTAATTTTCGGAATTAAATTGTGGGCAACTTCGTGACATTAATACATTGAAAATAACTCAAACTCAAAGGAATCACTTTACTATAAAAGGAAAGATATAATTGTATTAGAGAATTCTACTGGACATAATTTTATTAGAGAATTGAGATGTCATCAACTCATCATTCAAAAATCAACATTAATTTCAAAATCAAGGAATTTATATATGCTTAAATTTTAAACCGAAACCATCAGTCTCTTTCATGTAACTTTATTACTCATAAATTTCACTGAAAAGGACTCAGAGATTGTAGATCATACCTAGTGGGACTATTTGTATCCCTTTATTTAGTTATTTAGGATTTCTCTTTCATCTTACTATGCCATGCGTCTCCTTTATAACCGATAAAAAAAACTCTTCAACAAAAAGAAAAAAATTGAAAATCATTAACAAAAATTTAATGTTGTCGGAATTATCACCATAGATTTTGACGACATGGAACGATTTCCTTTGAGCTATAGTTTTCTCTCGTTATGCGGGGTGTCTTGTTCCATTTATCACTGATACAACGAGGATTTTCAGTTTTGGACCGTGTCCGAAGAAATTTTATGATGGGGTCAGTAAAAGTAATTATACAATACAATTAAGTGAATTTCAGAAATGTTCTTGGTGAGAAAGGTTTAAGTGGTACAAGTCGTTGATTTGGAATTAAAAGATTTCAACTTTATTCCTAAGATAATGGGACTGTCTATGCCCAGCTTTATTTCACTTTCCCTATTCTTATTTTATATAAGGCCATGACCTCCTTTGTAATTGAGAAAAAAAATATTTGTCTAACCAGAAAAATAAAGAAATTTTGACAAAACTATAGTTAATAGGAAAATCTAAACTAAGTATGTAGTCACAGACGGAAAAAAGAGAAGAAAAAAAGAAACTGAAAATTACTTCATAATGAACAAATCTTAGTCATAGAGCGGTCACCGATCTTAATATTCCTAATAAATCTACCCGTGCTAATACACGAACCTTTCGTCTAGTTATTGTGAGATTTAGCACGTGTCTTTTTATTTTTTTTCATCTAACCTCCTTTCGATTAGATTGAGTACTGGGCATACATGAACTCCTTTCTTGTCACTTCAAAATTTTGCAGGCGCTGTAGTGGCCGTAAATTGCCGTACCCATGAGAAGGATCTCAACTCGAACTCTACCCAAGGCATCACCGATGAATATGGAGACTTCATGATCGATCTTCCTTCCCATCTCCACGCCATTCCCAAATTGGAAAAGAAATGTACGGTCAAGCTTCTTCGTGTACCCAAAAACTCACCCTGCCGACCCGCTTATGTCAGAAAACAAAAGGGGCTGAGACTATCATCGTTCGGGAATGGGATCCGGACCTACGATGCAGGCGATATGGAGCTAGACCACTCGAAGGGTAAGCCTACAGAAGCATGCGTGAAGAGAGAACACGGCAACACATATTTGAACTATTAAGAGGGCTAGACAAGAGTCGGATGTACGAGTCGGGGATTGGGAAAATATATACGATACAGCTCCATCAGATGGCGCCTCAGTCACAGTATTGAGCTAATTAAAGGGTGTTTTTAGTTCCTAAACCCCCGTTTTGTCTGTTATTATGTAAAATATATACACGGTTAGTACCTTTTGCGGACCTTCTGCATATTGATCTGCAGATGAGGTCGTTAATATGATTAGAACTGGACAACCAGCATGTGTGTGTGTTGATTATGTTTTTGTTGTATATTCATAACCGAATAAAGGAATGCAATATCAAGGTTTGTGGCCTTTGATTTTAAGCGAACAAGTGAGCATAAGATACGTGAATGGGTGAAGCCATTCCGACTGAAACATGACCATATTTCTGAGGATTACACTACTTGCTCGACCATTTCAAGAAGAGAATTCCACGGATGCTTTTTCTTTTTCAAATAATACATGAAAAGACACTCACAAGCTCTTATTTGCAGTATCCTTTCCCCCAGATGCAGAGGCTATGTATCTTGCAACATCAGCACAGCAGGTAAGCTTGTCGGCTTCCTCTTCGGGGATTTCAATGGAGAATTCTTGCTCGAAAGCCATTACCAGTTCCACCTTATCTAAGCTGTCAAGGCTCAAGTCTTTTTGGAAATTGGCCCTTTCACTCACCTGTTTCAAGGGTCAAGCACGTCAAAAGAATGGCCAAACTTCCAAGTTACCCATGGCTTATATATTAATATGTAGATGAGATTCAAAGAATCAAGTAAAAGAACCAAATTTTTTTCATTATATGAGTAAAAGGGTAAAAGTAAAAAAGGATCCCATGATATCGACATATCATATTTTGGAGGATCCACACCACTCTAGCCATAATTTACATCTAAGAGATTAGAAAGCTGAGACACCCTCCACATCCTCCACGCATATCAAATGGTAATATCAACCTTTAAAATCCAAAGTCGCATACAAGAGTTATTCACAGAGGAAAAAGAAGGGAACATAGTGAGGAAGAGACAGGGTTCTAGAGCCTAAAGCAACAGATAACTTCATAGTTTCAATAGATTGAGATCTGCTACAGAAAAATGAACGGTTTGGACTTAGTTGGAGTTCCTAGATTTCTTCCAGATGTCCCTGCACTGCCATTGAACAAATACTGAATATGACAAGCACAACGATTTTTTATGCTAACCAATGGTTATAAGGAGCAACGATAAGTCAGACGTTCAAAATGAGGCAAGAAAGGAACAACGGGCATTGCAAAGCAAGAGCTGCGTGTGGATAAACAACAACCTTAGAGGCCTCAATCTTGTCAAACTTCTTGACAAGCCCGACAACCCGATCCATGATCTGATCAGGGCTGTGAGCTGTAGATGTGCACAGCATTTGATTCAACCGGTTCAGCCCATGCAAATTCTCAGCGATGATACATCTACTGACTGAAGCTCTTAAGTTCACATGCCTCGAGATAGCATTCCTTATGGCGTTCATCCTGTTGGAGCAAATTACACGGGCAGAGTCTTCAAACAAAGACGAGGAGCTAAATGTTCGAGATACAAGCCCGGAACAGTAAGAACACAAAAATAACATACTTGGAAGAACAACGTTCATAAGCTTTGACGTGAATGCAGCAAGTCACTAAACCATCACGCACATGAATCTAAATGAGGAACCCACATATGGGGGAACTTCAAGGAAGCTTCCCCCTACCCCAACCCCACTAACGAGGTTGTAGAAGCTGACAAACTTTTGATGGTTTCCTCAGCCACAAAAGGTTTCCACCAGCAAAGAAGCAGGACACTAGAGTACCCATCAGAGAAGGGCACACTACACGACACCAGCACCATACTCTCTCTCTCTCTCTCTCTCTCTCTCTCTCTCTCTCTCTCTCTCTCACACACACACACACACACACACACACACACACACACGCATACACACACGCACATATATATGCAGTCATATAGAAAATGTGTATTTGACGGAAAGGGGACGAGGAAAAGAGTATGAAATTGCCGGGAGAGGGCGAGAAATGAAGCAGGAACCTGCTGCCGATCTGATGCTCTTCGGAGGTTCAAGTTGCCCGCCGCTCTGTCTATGTGTTTGTGAAAATGCCAAAGTGAAACTTCTTCTGTCGTTTCTTTCTTCTCCGTTCTTTCAAGTTTCAGGGTTTTCGGTCTCGGGGAAGAAAGTCGTCATCTTCAAATTCAAATTCAAAAGCATTTTAAATGGGAGACCGGTCCGGCCATTGGGCCAATCTTGGGCCTCATATTGGGCCGGACTTCTGCGGGACTGACCCAGCCCATCAACAAGATCTTAAGGAACATGGAGGGCAGGGTACTACTCCATCGGACTGAGCCACCGGGGGATTAAGTCCGAAACCGCGTAAGGTGCCTGCAATCCCCGATGCCTGTTGTATTCCGGGTTGCATAATTTCCTGCGGCCAAGGCAGTCAAAAATTGAGTTGTTAAATAGAAACCGTGGAGTCCACAAAATTCAAATATAATTATATTTAGAATTGTATATTTATATGAAAATTGAATATAATACTTTGAAAAATTTGTATGCATATTTCTATAAGTAATAAACTTTACTTGACTAAAATTAATATTCGAAGTGCTTCCAAGTAAGAGAACTTATGGGATGAGTGTGGCAGAACATAGAGACAAAATTCGAGAGGTAAAAGGGAGGAAGAAGGAAGTGGTAGATATTTCGAAGATCTCCGCGTCGGACTCCTCCACTCATAAGAACCCACCAAAAACCACAAGGGTTGAAAAAGTGGTCATTTCTTTTGACCACTGCCCTATCCAAGAGCCTTCAGCCCCACCAATTTTTTCAACCATGATGATGATGCAGCCAGTTCTAGAAGAAATGACAGATAATCCTACGAACCAAAAAAGGCATGCCTCCGTCCTTTAACAAGGAAGGGTCCCTTATATACTTTTTTAGGGAGCAAGGAGAACGACATTTCTACTAGGATCTTTGTGAATGTGAAATGTGCGGAGAATTTGAAGCTAACCCCCATGGCACGACCAAGAAGAAAAGAAATTCTCCCTATTCCAAGGGAGTGAAGAAGGAAGAACATCCAGAACCAGATGTAGGAGCCAATTTATCGAGCCCAGGGAAGATCCTACCTTGCTACAAGTCCATTCTCAAATGGTTTAAAAAGTAGAGAATGTGATGCAAATCGTAGCACGACTTCAAGGGATCCAATTCAAGTTCCGATTGGGCCGATTACGCGAGCACGAGCAAAGAAGTTTAAAGATGAACTCAACGGCCTGATTCAAGAGGTTTGGGCTTAAGAAAATTCGTGGAGGCCCATTGGACATGAATCACGTGATCCACAAAGATCCATCATTTGGTATCAGAGCATCGGGCTCCAAATCGGGTTTATCCTATCCTTTTTATTTCAATTTGCTCTTATACCAAATGATGCGATTCTCGCCAAGAATGACGAGACCCGACAACTAAAGGAACCCAAGATCGTTCCACAATCAGATTTGATTAACGAACCCTCAACCCGTTGTTTACAACATAAACAAGAACCTTGGTATAACTGACCTCAACCCGTTGTTTAATGCAAAACAAGAACCTTGGTATATAGGAAGACGCCACAAACGGTGATGGAAAGCCGTTTGATAAGTCGATGAAGACGCCACAAACGGTGGTGGAAAGTCGTTTGATAAGTCGATGATGAACGCCACGGAAACTTCCGATAAGTTCGAATTAGTTCTTCAAGAACCAAAGAGAATATTCTCACAATTTTCTGAATGTTCCTTACGTGTTTACACTCAAGAATGTGAATCACTCTATACTCGTGTTTTCACTCAACAAAATATATGGCTTTTATCCCTCTAATGTTCTCACCACTCTTGCCTTTTTCCACTCGACAATTCTCTTTCAGTTCTTTTGGAACTAAACAAACAACTCCAAATTTTCCAGCAACAATTCACCAAGAACTCATCAAGGAAAATTAATGATCAAAGGAAATTTCAGGAAGAAAAGAAACAAGAGAAAATGCAACTACTATGAAGGATTAAATAAACCAGAATGTTATATGTAATTCTGGGAACAGAATCCATGTAGATCACAAAGAAAGGGAAATAACAACTTTAGAATGGTATAATGTAAAGAATTTGGATCAAATTGACAATGATGTCTTCTTTCTTTTCTTTCGATCCTTCTTTTTTCTTTTTTTCAGCTCTGTATTTTTTTTGCCAATTTTTTTTCAGCTCTTTTTTTTTTGCTGTTATCAATCCACAAAGAACAAACTCGACGAAGTGGAACTTAGCAAATTGAAATAAAAAGGATAGGATAAACCCGATTTGGAGCTTGATGCTCTGATACCAAATGATGGATCTTTGTGGATCACGTGATTCATGTCCAATGGGCCTCCACGAATTTTCTTGAGCCCAAACCTCTTGAATCAGACCGTTGAGTTCATCTTTAAACTTTTTTGCTCGTGCTCGCGTAATCGGTCCAATTGGAACTTGAATTGGATCCCTTGAAGTCGTGCTGCGATTTGCATCAGAATGGAAGACCCTAAAGAAGTCAAAGAATACCTCCAAGATCTACTGCCACCAGTAGTGGTACAAGGTTTCGTGAATAGGATGAAACACCAAAACAACAGGTCACTATCTAGGAGAGCCTTCCATAGGCAGGTACTGCCTACATGTTTCACTCAACTTCATCTACCTATAGTTAGCAATTTCTACCTTTAGAGGAATTCACAAATGGTGATGGTCGTTACAAGCGCAATCCTATAATTGCAAATCCTTCGAAGACATACACTGTTGGAAATCCTAAATAGATAACTGCAGTAGAACTGGTGCTCAACTGGCAAACATAGAACTCGGTTGCTCAAAACCATGTTCTCAAAGGGATTGGCTCTCAAGTAAACTCCTTGTCTACTAGGGTCGACTAGCTTGGTTCAAAAGTTGACCAACACCACCATGAAATGCAAAATCTCCTTCGAGCACTTCTGAAAAGACTTAAGGAGGTTCGGGAAGTGCCTCCTTTGTCCAATTTCCAGCATGATCTAAATAGAAAGGAAGAGGAAATCAAGAAGTTACAAAACTAGATTGTTGCATTATCAAGTGCAGAAGAGACGCCTCTTATGGCTCCGCCACCTCAAGATCGTTTCCATTTATTGCCGGAGCGATCTATCCTAGCTACCTCCTAAAGGTCTTCACTATTATTCTCCTATCTTGAGAAAGGAAAGAGAACTTATGGGAGGAGTGTGGCAAAATATAGAGACAAAATTTGAGAGGTTAAAAGGAGGAAGAAGAAAGCGGTAGATACTTCAGAGATCTCAACATCGGACTCCTCCAGTCATGACCAACCAAAAACCACAAGGGTTAACCCAACAAAATCGGGAGCTTCTAATAAATCCATTGAGGAAGCATTCATGGTATTTGTGAAGGAGAATCCGATAAGTTCATTTCTTCCAGAGTTGCCAAGTTCCCTAGGTAGTTGTCTCTCAGAATGTTCAAGGAGCATAAGAAGGCTTTCAGTTCTCCTTTCATGAGCGCAAAGAGGATACTTAATAATCTGATGAGTTGCTCGAGTCATGGGATACTGATGAATCTGAAGAATCCTTCCCATTTGTCAAAATGATGGGACGAGGACCAAAAGTGGATCAGCCAGCTGAGAGGTCCTTTTAGAAGTCTCGGATCATTCACCTGCCACAACATCGTCTAAAGGAGGAGGACATGTCTTTACTCTCGATGACATCCCCTATTAGAAGTGGCCAAACCAACCTCAAGAGTTCCTTGCAAGCTTATTAATTTAAGTAATCACGATGTTTTGTTGCCTCAAGGTTCACAGGAACTCCCACAAACTGGTGGACCTCACTAAATGAGCCAGAATTAATTGCCTTCCTTTGTCAAGAACGAGCCCACGCAATTAGGATTATATGCCAATTCTTTATTGGGAATCCTGATGATTTGAAAGAGCTCAAGAGAAGAGAATTCTTTGAACGAAAGTGTAGTTTCTATAAAGGAAAACACCTTGTTCTTCACTTTAAGCACATGGTGCGGCTCTTCTATGAGCTTGGTGCAGACATCTCGCTTAAACAAGCATTTCTTTCCATTCCTACTACTTTAGTAGGGGCAATGGAGCAATCCTTGTAGACAAAAAGAAAACGGGTCATAGATTACACTGTTGGAAAAAATCCAACAAGAGATTCATATTGCCCTTGAAGATATTTACACCAAAAAAAAGATTGTCTGAGAATATCTCAAGGGAGACAAAGCCATTGACAAAGCATGTGGAAGGCCGGAGCTCTCTATCAAGCGTTCATCAAAAGACAAGTCTTGCGTATGCCACTCCAAGAAGAAAAAAAGCCCTTCAAGAAGTGGGAGTGGGGAAAATCCAAAGCCAAGCGTTATTTTGGGAAAATGTGGAAGTACATGAGAAAGAAAAAGAAGATAGGTAGGAAGTTTAAGTCCTCAAGGTCTACATTTGCAGTAGACTAGGCCACTGTGCAAAAAACTACCACAATGCATTAAAATGCAACATTAAGTTAGTCCAAAAACTGGAGAATGCCACAGGCATTTCTCTTGATAAAGATGATGTAGAATCCTTGTTCTCTTTAGACGAGGAGCCTAGAGCAACCTCCATTGCAGCCCTGGAAGACTTGACGAACTGATATACAGATTTTTATGAAGTGTGATTCTGATACTGGTTATAGTTGGCCATTCCAAAAGAAATTAAGTTTGCATAATCGGTTCCTCATGTCCATGTATCCATTTATGTGTCCACGTACGTAAGATCTATCAAGGTTATTGCTTTCCTAGCATAAGAGCAGCATAAACCATAATGAATTCGGAGTTCTCAACTCACCTGATCAGTAAGCCAATTCAAATCCAATTCCTCCATAGATATTCATTGGTTACAAAAGTGATAGGATCAACAATTCCCCGAAAGGATATTATAATTGGCTAGACGTAATCACACAAGTGAGTAAGTTAAGAATATTACTAGAAGGTGTACGATTCAAACTTTTAACTGTATCTCCAAGTACCGTGGCTCTTCATGGCACATCAGGCAGAAATATTACAGCTCACAGAAAAGCTCAGGCATTCTGCCTGTGCATACTCCTACCAAGAGTTTCTACAAAACCCGCACATTCACACGCTATCCTAAGGATCTCATAGGGGAATACCATCTCAAAGTTTCTAGGGATTACGGTGGACTAAATCTCAAGCCTATACGGTTTCCCTGGAGACCTCAAGTGGTTGTACTAGTACCTTTGTCATAACTATTACATAAGGATCCAGTTCGACATAGAGTGTATGTTGCACTTCCTCGACATAAACCTCCCTGATGGACAGTTAATTATCTACCCTACGAAGGAAGAAAATCGGGATACTCATTTCATCCATTTCTTGGAATGGTTCCATTCTATCCATAATTGGAAATATCTCTTTGAGGAAGAAGCAAAGAAAGTTCTGCCTAACCCCTATGCACGAAAATATACGATAGTAATATTCCATCAACTATTGGCATAAGAGGAGACTATCGAGGTGAACGAAGGACTACGAGAACTACTTCCTGTGCAAGTTGCCTTCAGAGGACTCTTACTTGCTTCGTGTACAAGATTCTTTCTTACGACATATTGGATGACAGTTCACAGTACCGGGAGCCCTAAAAGTTCATATGTATCAAGAATGGAACCATCCCCCATTCCCTTTGGCCACTACAGACTGAAGAAGTACCATTACACTATCCATAAGACTATCAAGACAATATCTATGCTGTTAAGTGACACTTGAGTAGTGCAATTATTGGTTTATCTTTATATCATGACTAGTCATTAATAGTTGTCGACCAGTGACTGTGTCGATCTAATAGATTAGCAAATCTTTTAAAGTTATATGAGTTTTGTGTAATAAAGCTGTCTGTACTAGCCATATATATTATCAGTGTGGTGTGATGTAAGATATAATGAGATATGCAACACATCCCATCTATAAAATAGCTAGTTCTATTCGAGGATGAAAGTAAGGAGTGATCAATAAAATCTCTTTGTGCTAACTACAACAACTATGTTCTAATCTTCTTTCTCTTCTGGCTATGGGTAAGGGGTAACCGTGATTTTTCACAATACTAGGAGTATTCTTTGTGCTTGCTTCATATGAGGATCCTGCACATCAGAAATATGGTTTTTTCGATGCAATCTGAGGTAATTCTAGGAAACCAGGCGAACTAATGAAAAAGGGAAATGAGGACTCGATGTAGAGTCTAGGCTTAAGCATATGTCATGGATAGCTTTGAGGCTCGCGAAAGAACATAGTTCCGACTCCTCAGATCCCTTATCATTAGTTTGTTTGCATTTCCTAGCCTCATCCCGAATTAGTGTCATAGCTTAGTTTGTGCAAGAACTACACCATGGATTCCTATAGCTTAGAGTCTCAAATCCATAGAATCCTTTTCCAATTATCCCTAGACTACCGATGTCACACTCTATGTAGATTCCCCATATCGCATGTCCATTGGGAATAAACTCGACTCACTATATGAGGTATTCTACCTCAGTGAACAAGGTTGTCAGAATCACGATTCTAACTAAAATCAGTTGAGGGTCGTGGAATCGTGAATCGTAAGATTCTACCTGTAATTAAAAAAAATAATATATATATATATAAACCAAATCACAGTTCATAACTCCAAGTCTCCAAATAGAAATAAAATGTTAACAACATAACATAGGATGAACAAACAGATCAAATGTTATCCAAATATTCATCGATAACACGAACATCATCAATGCACAGCAAAGCAGCAGTGGAGAGCTCAAAGCAGACAGCAGCACACAGTAGTGCTCAAAAGACGACGATTACAGTTGGCAATTTCAACTAAAAGAGGAAGCACGACGATTACAAATGACAATTTGAGCAGGAGATGAAGGTAATTTCAACAGGAGAAGGCAAGATTTGAGCAATGGGAGTAGCTAAGGCTGGAGTTTTTTCTTTCTTTGAGACTTCGACGGAGATTAGAAGTCAGGAATCGATTCTCCATTTATTTCTTGGATTGGTAAGGAAAAAAGAAAATCCAATCGAGTTGTTCTATGAGCCGAACAACTGGACTGGGGTTGGTCCAAGTTTTAGTTTTGAGCCTAATATAGAACTGGTAGGATTGCGCCGATTCTATGATTCTTTGATTTTGGACACGATTCTATCACGGTTCTAAGATTTCGATTCCTAGGGTGAAGTCGGAATCGCTAGTCCCTCTGTGAATCGTAGAATCATGCGATTCTACGATTCGATTCGCGAGTCTAACAACCATGTCAGTGAGGACAAGAAGATCTTTCATACCGATCTAGGCCTGATTAATCCCCACTTTGCCTTCGCCAAATCAAATGCTTTCTTACCTATTTGTAGCATCCAATCACTTATCAAGTAATCCCCTAAGCGCATTAAGGAATACGTTCAGTCAATGAAGTTCAATTAGTATCTTATTCAAGCCTTTGAAGCTAAATAATTCATCACCTTCCAAATCCCGCCGAAATTCCCATGACAGTCGGTTTCCTAAGGATACACGCATCTGCATTTTGGAGCCATTAGGCTAGCCCTTAGCTTTCATGGCCGAAAGGGTTTGCAAGTGGTTGCCAGAATGGCTCTACGGGATACAGAATTTCTGGAGTACCGGCACGCATGTATTGGGACGATAGAGACTACCTTAAACATGGGGACAGTCTTTGTCACCCTATTCCCAAACTTTAATATGGAACATTTAGATCCGAAGTTATTGTCAACCCTGAAGGTTTAGCTTCATATTACTAGAGCCCCCCAGGTCCAAGACTCAGTTGTGGCCACCCTATACTATCAGATGATCTACCGGGTACAAAATCATGCCGTGGATCTCTTTATCTTAGGGTTAAAGGAAACTCTAATGATTTCGATTGACTCCATGAATGCACGAATTTGTGTGCATGTCCCTCGATAGTAGATTACCAACTATGAGCATATGTCGTGGATGGCTTTGAGCCTTACTAAAGGGCATAGTTTTGACCCCCCATATCCCTCTTCATTAGTCTGTTTACATTTCGTAACCTCACCCTGAATTGGTATGTTCAATGCTTATCTCATATGAGGATCCTGCACATCAGAAATACGATTTCTTCGATACGATCTAAGATAATTCTAGGAAACAAGGCGAACTAATGAAAAGGGAAATGAGGTTTGGAAGTAGAGCCTAGGCTTGAGCATATGGTGGATGGCTTTGATGCTCGCTAAAGGGCATAGTTCTGACTCCTCAAATCCCTCTTCATTAGTCTGTTTACATTTCCTAGCCTCGCTCGAATTGGTATCAGAGCCATGTTTCCTAGAATTACCTCGGATCGCATTGGAGAAATCGTATTTCTGATATGCAGGATCCTCATATGAGACAAGCACAGAGCATACTCCTGGTATTACGAAGAACCACTATTACCCTTTACCCATGATCCATAAGAGAAAGAAGAGTATAACATGGTTGTTGTAGCGAGCACAAAGAGATTTTATTGATCACACCTTAGATTCAATCTCGAAGAGAAGCTGGCAATTTATATAGTGGATGTGTTGCATATCACATTGTCCTTTACATCACACCACACTAATAATGCATATTGCTAGTTCATATAGCTTTATTACACATAGCTCACATAGCTTTAAAAGATTCTCTATACCATTGGACCGACATAGTAATTGGCTTATAACTATTAATGACCAGTCATGATATGAAAATAAACGAACAGTTGCACTACACAGTTGTCACTTGCGAAATGGCTCATGAGACAGTGAGAGATTTGAATTACGGTAGTTCTCCTCTCACTCTTCTTCTTCCTTCTTTTTTTGATATTGCTCTAGAAACCATTCTTCCTTATCAATCTCTGGGTAGCTATCCGGGCCGCCAGTTAGTGGAAACTTTCCCTTTTTTCGGCTGGTTTCTACCACGGATCCTCTTGTGCTGTCAAATTGATATCTTTAAGCTAGCTGGCTAAGTTGACATCCATATCTTCAAATGAATCTTGTAGCATACTCTTGTGGCATCTGTTTGACAGCATTGACATCATAAATAGTGTCTTGATAGTCTTCTGGATAGTTCCATTGTACTTCTTCAGTAGGCAGTGGCCAAATGGAATGGATGATGGTTTCATTCTTAATGCAAATGAACTTCTAGGACTTTCGGTACTGTGAACTATCATCTAGTATGTCACAAGAAAGAGTCTTGAGCACAAAGCAAATAGGAGCCCTCTGAAAGCAACTTGCACAGGAAGTAGTTTTCATAGTCCTTCGTCCAATTTGATAGTCTTGATCCGCTTTTGCCAATAGTAGAATAATCCAAACGCCACAACTGATGGAATATTACTATTGTGTTTCTTGGTGCGTACGAGTTAGGCTGAACTTTCTTTGCTTCTTCCTCAAAGAGATATTTCCAATCATGGATAGAATAGAACCATTCCAAGAATTGGATGAATTGAGTTTTCGGATTTCTTCCTTCGTAGGGTAGAAAATTATCGGTCGATTAGGGACGTTTCAGTTGAGGAAGTGCAACATAAATTCTATGTCGAACCGGATCCCTATGTAATAGTTGTGACAAAGGTACCGATACAACCACTTGAGGTGTTCGGGGAATGACTGCTGGAACTGATGTATGAGCGGATAGATGAACAGTTATTTTTTATGGAGACCATATGGCTTGAGATTTAGTCCACCATAATCCCTAAAAACTTTGAGCTGGTATTCCTATATGAGGTCCTTAGCTTGGTGGGTGAAAGTGCGGGTTTAGACTCGGTCACCAACTTCAAGAGTGAATATCTCCTCTGAGGTTTGCTAGCTAGCCAGGATGCTAATGAATCCCACTGCTGCATGTTAGGCGGCCTTGTTTATGAACATACAAATGACCGGGAGGGTTGGAGGAGCTGGACTAGTCATGGACTGGCTGATGTTCCCCTGAGAAGAAGTTTACAAAGACATTATTTGCTCTTTACATGCTTGGCCTGAAAATTATACTTGGAGAACCATTCCGCCCATTGGAGAAGTTGAGGATGTGGAACCTACTTTTGCTTGAACTTTAAACATATTTAGGAAAGAGGACATGTCCATTTCCACATCAAAATGATGTCCGATAAGATGGAACTCAAACTTTTGAATTGCATACTTCACTGCTAGGATTTCCTTGAAGGTTGAATAATAGTGATGCTCTGACTATTTGAACTGGCCACTATGATAACCACAAATGTTTCTTCTTCCATACAGTTCTTCTACTAGAATTGCACCCCAGTACCAATCACTGGTGTCAATATGGAGAATACGCTTGCCTGTGGAAGGGATATGGAGAGGCGGCAATGGCTGCATCTAAATCTTAAGTTATCTTATGGCTTGAGTTTGGGGAGACGCCTATTAAGGGGCATCCTTTTTAAGCATCTTTTCTAAAGGGTGAGTGAGTCTTGAGATCCCGGGGACAAAATCTTTGACATAATTAACAATACCAAGAGAATAAGGATTCTACATCATCTTCTCAAGAGAAATGCATGTTGCATTCTTTAGTTGCTGGACTATCTTAATGCTCTATTTTGGCACATTCAGGCGGTTTTTTGCAAAGTGGCCTAGTTTGTTGCACATGTAGCATTTGGAGGACTTCAACTTCCTCCCTATCTTCTTTTTTCTTTCTCAAGTACTTCCACCATTTCCCATAATAAAGCTTGGTTTTGGATTTTCCCCACTACCACTTCTTGGAGTGCTTCTTTTTCTTAGAGTGGCATTCGCGGGACTTGTCTTTTGATGAGCACTTTATATAGAGCTTCGGCCACATGCTTGTCAATGGCTTTGTCTCTCTTAAGATAATCTCGAAGAATCTTCTTTTTGATGCAAATATCTTCAAGGGCAATATGAATCTCCTTTTCGAGTTCTCCAACAGTGCAATCTATGACCCTTTTTCTTTTTATTTGCAAGGATGGTTCCGTCGGCCTAGTTGAAGGAGCATGAATTGAGGAGAGAAACGCCTGCTTGAGTGAAATGTTTGTCCCAAGCTCATAGAAGAGCCGCATTATATGCTTAAAGTGAAGATCAAGGTGTTTCCTTTTATAGGAGCAACACTTTCATTCAAAGAGCTCTATTCTCTTAAACTCTTTTAGATCATCAGGATTACCAATAAAGAATTGGTGCATAATGCTAATTGCTTGGGCTGGTTTTTACAAAAGAAGGGGATTTGTTCTTGCACATTTACTGAGGTCCACCAGTTTCTGAGAGTTCCTCTAAACCTTGAGGGAAAGTCAACCCAAACATTGTGATTACTATAATGAGTAAGCTTCTTGGTAGAAAGCCAAGCAAGGAACTCTTGAAGTCGATCTAGCCACTTCTAATTAGGGATGTCATCGAGAGTAAAGACATGTTCTTCTCTTTTAGACAGTGTTGTGGCCAATGATTGATTGGAAGCTTCTGAAAGGATCTCTTCCGCTGGCTCATCCACTGGTGGTCCTCGTCCCATCATTTTGATAGGTGGGAAGGATTTGTCATATCCATTAGTATCCCATGACTAGGGCAACTCACCGGATTCTTCATTATCCTCTTCTCCCTAGCGAGAGGAGGACTCAAAGTCTTCTTGTGGCTCCTTGAACATGCTGAAAGACAACTACCTAGGGTACTTGGCAGCTTTTTCGGAGAAATGAATTTATTAGATTCTCCTTCACTAATACCATGAATGCTTCCTTAATGGATTTATTAGAAGATCCTGGCTCTGCAAGGTCAATATGGAGTAATAAGTAAATTCTCTATCCTTGTAAAAATGCACCCACTATAATACAAAATCATTTTTGAAATTTATTTAATTGACCTTATATTAATTTAAAAAGTACAATAAACTGAATCAATTTTAACTCGACAGACTTGAGTTTCTACTATATTTTACGGTATATAGTCACATTTCTACTCGAGTATATCAAATTTAAGTTTTTGTGGCAAGTTGACTCTCCATGAAAGAGTAAAAAATGTAAATTTTAAGTTTCTAAGAGTTAGAATCGAATTTTTAACAACAATGTCCGCAACAGATCTTCAGATTGCGGACGTCATGAATCATGATCGGTCAGGAAAGGTTTCGAAGATTCGATACATCTGCCTAATACAGGGTTCAGTTTGGCTCTTGTATTTCCTTGGACATGAATTTGTTAGTCCTATGATTGATGTTTGTTACTTCAAGTTCAATCGTATTTTTCAGCTAAACATAGTGGGCAGGCAGAAACAATGGAGGCCTTTAAAGTAAAAGGTGAACAGAGGGAGGCCATCTCACTCAAACGGAAGTTCTTGTTCCAAGCAATTAATGTACAAAGCTATATGGGTTATTTAACTTTCAGTCACCAAGCTATAATTAGCTATGAAATTCTCCTCACCTCTCCTTCCTTATAAATTCTCCGGTACCCCGTAATTCTATGAATACCGGTGACACGAGCTACTTGAAGACCGGACATCCTTCCACGATGATCCCCGGTTGGGTGGGACACGTGGCCAGAGGACAGTGATCGAGCTCTGTGCCCCACCACTTCAGATTCTTGCCCTCATTTTGCAAAGCGAAGAACAAAAGCACGCCCATGAAGGCGGTCCCTGCATCCAAGGCCGCTGAAAGGACGTAGTTGTACTTCTGCCACCAGCGCTTGTGGTACTTGAACACAAAGTAGTTGAAGATCGCCCCAGTGGTTAGCCAGCTTGCGATGTTGGTCGGGGTCGCCGGGGGCATCCCTGCAAACCCGTACGAAATGACAGGAATGTTTATCAGGGGAATCCATTTCTTGTCCGGAAAGATTTTGCTCAAGGCCCAGATGGGAACGGGAAGGACTGCACCGATGAGGAACAGCCAGACTAGGTTCCTGTACAGCCCTCTGGGTCCAAAGAGTCGTCTAGGCCCTATTAAGCCCCATATGACTGAGGCATCGAATGTGACCCGGTACTTGGGGCATGTCCATGGGCTGTCGGGATGCAGAGCTTCGACATCACATATGTTCTCGATGCTCTCCAGCATCCACCATGCCACCCCAAGATTGACTATTGCAGAAACTATGGTTCCCACAAGCTACACCCAAAGCAAGCACAGACCATATAGTTCATATCAGTTGTGTTTGAGATCCCTGATTACTCCAAAATTGCGTCTAAATATGCATACGAAGAAGGCATACCTGCGCCACGTACATACAACGAGGTGGGATCTTCATGTAGTGCCCAAGTTTAAGGTCAGACAGGAAAGACAAGGCATGGACAGTGCTGATCCGTCCATATATTTTGAAAAGCAAGTTTGCGATTGGCTTTCCTGGTAGAATATAACCGATAATGAACTGTGCAATAATATCGTACCCAGGTTGCTGCAAAAATGACACAAGAAAGAAAAAGAAAGTTGTCAATTCAATACTCCAGCATCAGAACTGCTTCATTCGTCTTCGACAAGGCACTAAAATATTGGGAAATGATGGTTGGAACCTGATTGGTAGTTGCTTGAATGACACCGATGGGGAGAGTGACGATCCAAGCCAAGCCAAAGGCGAAGAGCATTCCCCACCAGGGCAATTGGACGTCATCTTTCCATATGAAGGACATCAGCAGGGAGACTGCAACGCTTCCGGCTAATAGTAAGAGGAACCACCACTGGGGCACTTGTTTGTAGCTTCTCATGAGCTTCGCATGGATGTCCAACTTCGCGTTGGTCATTGCCTGCCGGCTCTGCTGTATAATATCCCTACGCAACAGGAAATATAAAAGAATTAGTTGCAAAATTTATCGAGACAGTTAAAAGATTTTGATCACTTCTTAAACCAAATTCAGATTTTGATATGGATAATGTGATAGCAGACTCATCAGCATGAACCAAATTCGGTGGAATTAGCCTAGTAGAACGGAAATGAAACAAAAACTCGTTCTATAATGCGATTCATTCTTTATATTTCTGCACCAAATGTGCACCAACAGAAGCTGCATCGTATTCTTTCAGGTGCATGAAACGTCTCATTACCAGCCATGGAAAAGTGCCACATGGGTGAGAGTGGCGGTAAACCGGGCGAATCCCGACCCAATCGATAGGGCAAACAGAGGACTGAGATACAGCTTCCCGTAACTATCATAAGCAGCGACATTAAGATCGAACTGTGGGGTCAAGATCTTGGTGGTATCGTATTTCTGCCCATCCGATTTGAACAACTGGTTCGAAAAGATCGGGAACTTGCGTGCATCGAAAGTGTTATACTTCCAGTAGCACAGAGGCACAATTATGTAGATGAACATGATGAAGCCGACGCCGACATTGACGATGGAGGACCACGGTGTCACAAGCGGGCTCCCGTGATATGCGGAGATCCCGGCCCAGTCAAGGGTGAAGGCCCCAACACCAAGCCCGTGGTAAGCTGACCCGACTTGCTGGGCCGTGATGCTATTGGGCCACGCCCAGCAGACCCAAGAGAAGAAGGTCAGAATTGTGAAAAGATAGCCCGGAAGCGCGTAATAAGCGAAGCTCGCCCCCATCGCGATGAGAAAGAATTGCATTCGGGTCAGCCCTTTTGATTTGTGCTCCTTTTCGTGTAATGCCCTGAAAAAGAAAGGGACATAACGTTGTGATTCTTCGACATTTCTATGGGCTGACACACAAAAGTGAGGAATTTTAGACAAAACAAGAGATAGATTGATTGGTCATTATCTTGAGCAGAATATTCTTCTTTTTTTCTAAACAGAAAGATTGGTTATTTTAAATTGGCACAACTTGCTTTACTTATCCCTCTCAATGGCGAATTTGTTATCACGTGAAAAAGAATAAATTATGGGATTAGAAATGGGCATCGAGACATCATGTCGACAGTCTCCATTAAGCAACGAAACGAGAACGAAACAGAACAGATACTTCCTCTAGGGTCTAAACAATTATTCTACTACCAAAATCAAAAGTTCGAATTTATTTATAGCCGAGATAGGGGAAGACAAATAAAGAGATTGACAGACCTGAAGAGGGAAACCTGAGCGACATTGGAAGGCCACCACATCTCAACTGGGTCCACCAAATATTTTCTCAGCATTCCAGCCCATCCATACCCCAATATCTATATCAGTGGATGAGAAAAATGAAATTAATATTTCGACCGATTACCTTACATATATGTTCGGGATATAAAACTGAAAAATGTATATCTCATAACGCGGAAAAAGGGTATTCGGCGGTTTCAAATTTGGAGTTCCAGATTAGCAGGGAGAAAGCGGAAAACCTTGGACCAAAATCGAAAATTATTGGTAGTTATTTACAACGTATTCATAACTGTACTATTTGTTTTGCTTGGTCTGGTCCCTGTGAAAAATTGAAGGTTCTGAAAAGTGAAAATTGAGAAAAAGTTGTTTTGCTTGCTCCATGCGCAAAATGACATATTGGGACTTCATTTTTTTTTCCCCCAAGACATATTGGGATTCCACGAAGGAATCTATTTCATTTCCCTGGAATATTAGCCGAGAAGATAACCGTGGTCTCACTTGAAGGGAAAAAAAAAAGCACGATATAAATAAGTTCCAGAGTTATTTTATCTGGAAAAACAGAAAAGCAATAATTATGTCATTTTTCAGAAACGGGAAATGGGGAAACCTATCCTCCACTAAAAATGCAACCCCAAACTTCCAAGGTCTTTTTAAGATTGTCTTGACATTTCAACGCAACCTTTTGTCGTTCTTTGGAACGTTTGGCTTTTTGCGTTTGTTGGTTTGGACATCCATTCCAACTTCCAAAAGTGCTTACATTTTAGAGAATTTTCCTTAGCACACCCTGGAGTTAAACGGGCAATTCAGTTTAGCACCTACTGAGTATTACGTATGTAACACCAATTCTCGCACCAACTTTACTTTTTGGTTCACTTAATTTTTTTGTTGGCGACACACAACCATGAAAAATTTGAGTGTCATAACATAGATAACTAGTTTTTAATTTAGCCTCAAATTTGCATAAAATCCTGAAAGTTACAGTGGGTAGCTTCTCTGAGGTTCCTTTTTCAACTTCAGGGTGCAAAGTGAACAAAATAAGAAGTTCAGGGTGCAAAGAACAACTCCCTCCTGAGTCCCCCCCCAACCAATAATTCAGAAACATTTTCAGAGAGCAAATGGATAGAGACCCAGTATCCTTTTCTTCTATATATTTTCTAACTATAAATAAATAAATAAATTAATTAATTAATCAATTACCTGGGTAGTAAGGACGATGAGGAAGGCGCAGAGGAAGCTGAGGTTCTGCTTGTAGTAAGCCTTCATCACAGTGATTGCTCCAATGGAGTAAGCATCTCCTCCTCCAATGGAGACCCCGCAATTTGCAAAGATGGTGATGATGACATGCTCCTTCATGTTGAATGGCCCCGGGTTGAGGCTAAACCTGTACCCGAACGCGGTGTACTCCTCCTTCGGAAGTACCCTGAAATTGCTCACCATCGAACCAAAAACGTATTAGTTTTATGTGAGGATCCGCTTATGTCACCATACTTCACCTTTTTCATTGAATTTTTCTTTGAAATTAGGCAAAAAGAAGGGAAAAAAAGGACAACTAATCAATTACGAGCTTCAATTAAAAAATTAAAAAAAATATTCAAGAAGAAAAAAAGGATTATTCCTTTTTGCCTACCCAAATTGGTTCCTTTACTAACTTGTCCATAAAAATGTTGTATCATTGTGAGCTGTAGATTATACCGGGCCATGAACTTGCCGATGGGCAGGACGGTGATCTGCATGAGAATGGCTGAGATGACGAGCGGCTGGGTGCGGTACGTGAAGAAAGTGTTGAGGAAGATGAGGAGGACGCAGGAGGTTATGCCTAGGATCCATGCCCGGAAGGTCATCACCGGCATGGAGGGGTCGTCGGTCTCTGGCACCACAAGCGCCACTTCCTCCACCGAGCACCGGTCCTCATCGGCGCCGGCAGAGGTGTAGTCTCCATTGTTGTGCATCTCGGCATCGCGGGTCTTTGTTGCCATTGATGGGGGCTTGGCTTGAGCTCACTGCGTGTCCCTTCTCCCTGCAACTCTCTTTGCTCTTTCCCTCTTGTCTGTGGCGGAGTACTGAGCATGAGAGAGGTAGACAGAGAGAGTTAGAGAGGTAGACAGAGAGAGAAGACTGAAGCAGAGGCTGTTATATAACGAAGATGATCAAGGGGGTTAGTTCTCCAAAAAGAAAAATCATGGGGATGAATTTAAATGACTGTACAGCCCTTCGGGTTGTTCTTTTTTTTATTTTTTTTCCTTTTCTCAATTACAAAATATGATTGAGTATTACTCATTCATTCTTTTATTATTATTATTATAAGAGATGTACATGGACATGTTATAATTATTAATTACTCATTCACTTTGAATTAGTAAGAACCAATCAAAATGTTTATAAATGAAAATCTGTGAGTTCACTGTAAAGTCGATTTCCACTTTTAGGTATTCAAATTGAGTGTTATACGAGAAAATAACTGGATAATTCTCACCGAATATTTGTTTATTACAAACATGGAGATATGGAATATGGAAAGAGGAGACAAAAGAGTTCAGGGAAAATCGAATCAAGACTCTCGATTGCTGGTCAAGAGTGCAATCACTACATCCAACCTCAGTTTTTTTTGGATTACATGCTCTTTTATAGATGGGAACTTTTATATTTTAATTAAAAATAGGGGATTTGGATTAGTGGATTACAGTTTTGGTCGATGTGATTACTTTTATAAGGCGCGATCCACCACCAAAACATTAGAAATCAGTAAGAATTAATTTACATAAACTCTCCTAAGTTGGAGTGGACCCTCTTATAGACTAGGAGTTGGATTGGGTTGGGTTGGGTGTGAATGAGATGATTTCTTCGCTTTCAACTTCCCGTGGGAATCTATCCGAAGTGACCCCTTACATTGCTCAACTTGACTGCTTGATATCTCAATTATTGGTAATCTCCGTGACAATATTGCCCCTAGCCCTACCTGAAAAATATTTCTCAAAAATCAAATGGCATGGAAGACTTCTCAATTTTCTACCCCTTTTTTCCTACATTCGAATTGATATATATCTCTTTGCTCATGTAGACAAAACTCTGGTGGCTTGATGGGCATACTGGGATTTTAGTATACAGCTAATGCAGATATCACTTTCTTCCTCTTGTGATAAACACGCATATGCTTTTAGAATTTGCTATGAAACCTACGGCTATAGATGCTATTTAATTTATAATCAAACACTTGGCACTCAATGCTCACAAATATATGGGTGCTTTATTGATATTTCATATACATTATTGTCATGCATGGAAATTTTATATTCTCAACGAACTAGAATTATATAACAAAACCTATCTATTTATATGATTGTAAGAATATGGCCAAATATATATGTTGAGATGTGTCACGTATTCCGTGAAGACCTCGAAGATCCAAAGATTCGGAAACAACAACAAAGATCAACCGAAGATAAGGAGGACGAATCAACATAGCGTGTTGCGCACAGTCCCAAGTGTGTCGCGACACAAAAGTACAGAGGCGAAAAGAAGCATGGTGCTGTGACACAAAAAGTGGTGTTGCGACACGAAAGGCTAAGTGTGAGATTTCCTCATAATTTAGTTTCCGTTTTGATTCGATTTCATTGCAACTTAGAATTTATTCAAAGGAAAAATCTTCGTAGGTGATTTAGGGATATTTTGGGTATATTCTAGAGGATATTTGGGCTCTCGAATCTATACGTACGGGATGGGCCTCGTAAGACAATTAATGTAATGTGTGTGAGATCGGAAAATCACTTGTAATCTTCTTGAAAATTTTCGGGTTTTCTCTCTTGGAGTCTCTAGGGTTTTCATAGAGTAAGAGAATTGTGAGAATTGAGAGGATTATGAGACTCTTCTCGAGTTAGGTCTTTTCCAAGTCTTTGGGTCTTCAAGTCTCCTAGGTTTGATGCGAGACACCTCTAACAAATCTCCATTTTACAGGCTCCACCTTCGCTCTTGCACGTGTTGCTCAAGTCCAATCCACCCATGGACTTTTCGGAGGTGTCGAGCTTCGTCGAAATTTTTGCAGAACTTTCACTGACCATGAGACAAGCCGAATTCGCCACGGCTTCAGCATTCTCCAAAACCACTAGTTCTCTAAGCCCATATTTCTTTAGCGGTGGCTTCCTCTACCCGTTGCTTGTTCACGAACTAATCCATAGAGAATGCTGCCTACTCTTAGACCTTCCCGTCTGAACATCCTCTATCACCACAGTCTGAGGTTCAAGTGTTTTCGAGTCTTTAAACTCCACCTTCTTCCAAGATGTCGCCTTCACACAAGGCTCCACCTTCACTCGGGATGCACTCTTACAATGCTTGGTCAAGGCAGCTTTGTCAAAAGCAACATATCTTCTCACTAGGGATTTCGACTTACTAACCATCCTGCACTCCCTACACTGGTTCACCCCTCCGTGCCCGAGAACATCAAAGTACTTTTCTTCAGGAGTCCACTCCATTGCTGACGTAGATCCAGTTTTACTTTGCAAGGCATACAATCCTTCCAGTAGCACCCCTATCATCAATACAAGAGCACCTTCCGAGACTTTCATGACTCCGTCCTGGATCCTGTACTTACAACCAAGACCATCAAAACCCCCTAACGATATCAAATTTTTCCTTATACCTAGACATGCCTAACATTTGACAATGTTACCTTACAACCATCATAGATCTCGATTTTAACTCTACCAATCCCGACAATATCACATGTCTGACTAGCAATAAGAATTCTTCCACCCTCTGTCGACCAATAAGCGGGAAATAATTCTTTATCATGACAAATATGATAAGAGTTACCCCAATCAAGAACCCACAATGTACCTCACCGACTCGATATAGTGAGGGTCTTTGTCCCCCCATTCGCTTTAACTGTGAGAATATCATCTTCCCCATTGCTTTGCTTCGTTACCCCATATTCGTCGTTGCTAGGAATTTTTGCCTTGGACAATTCATTCTGCCCCTCGCGGTCGGTCCCTCACCGTTACTCCTCTGATAAATGATCACCTTCTTCCACAACTCTTTCGAGTTTAACGCCACATTGACGTCCTCTATGATGATACTTGTTCTCCCGTAAAGCAAGGTGATGATGAGCCTCTCATAGGACTCAAACAGAGTGCCCAACAATAATAAGGCTTAAACCTCGTCACTTATCTTGATATCAACGTTGGTGAGATCCAACACGAACTTCTCGTCCGGTGACAGGATCATGGGCAGCTTACCCTCTCCTTCTAGTGCTTCATCAAGGCCGTGCTCCACTGGAAAAGCCTTTATCTCTATTCGACACAATTCGAGGTCGTTCGCCCCATCGAATTTCTCCACCTCAAATCTCGCGCCTGACATCTTCAATAGCTCTGATACCTGTGCTCTAATACCACTTGTTGAAGCAAGATGCCCGAACGAGATTAGAACGAGAAATCAAAAAAGTAAACAACATCAAATATACGTGGTAAAAACCTTAAGGCGAGGAAAACATTCATGACAAAGTAAGAGTATCCACTATATCAAAAACAAGAGATTACAACAAAGATCGCACTCGTATTTCCTAGCCCCGTTACCAAACCTAACCCGAGAAGAGTCTTACAACCTTCTTTATTTTCACAATTCTCTTACTCTATGAATCCTAAAGCCTCCAAGAGAATACTCAAGAATTTCTCAAGAAGATTACCGTTTCTGTGGAACCGAAAAAATAAAATTATTCAATTTCAGAAAAAATTTGGTCCCCAAATTAAATTTCAAATAATTCGGTTTTAAGGTGACTGCAATTTAATCTGAAAAAACACTGTCCTATTCCAAATATATATATATATATATTTTCATATATTCTGTTTAATATATATGGAATTAGAACATTCTAATAAATAAAATAATAAAAATAAGGAACTGCATAACAAATAACTCGATGCTCCACTTGTGATTCTTTATAGGAAAAATGAATAGAAATTAAATTAGAACTGAAGAAACGAAACCCTAGTGCATATTCTCTTCTTCTCCTTCAAAATTACCGGAGAAAGTCGTCGTCGTGCTCCACCTCGCCAGTAACTACCGTCCTCATCATCGTTTTGCCAGTCGAGATTTTGTAGACCTTTGATTGTGTTTAGAAGAGCTTAGCTTTTATTCCCTTTATGCCTCTTTTTTTACTGTCTCGTTTTAATTCTTGTTAAATTTTTAGAATACATGAATTTTGTCTTTAATGTTTAATTTTCTTGATTTGGGACACCGAGAAGCGAGACCTTTTTTTGGGATGGTTTCATCGTTGTAATATAGTTTCCAAGTAAGCTTCGATTAGGAAAACTACGATTTTAAAAATTTAAGACGATTCATAGGGAAAAATATGCAATTGGTCTTTTTATGTTTGGCGGGATGTTTAATTTCATTCTTTTCATTTATTATTTCAACTTCATCGTTTATGTTACGATAAATTTTTTATTTGATCCTTTTGTCAATCAATTTATTCAATCTTGCTGATGTGGTACTTAATACGGTGTCATGCACATGTTTCTGCTTGCATGTTATTTGAATTTTATTTACAATAAAAAGTTTTTGATATTTTTAGATGAACTGTCAAAAGAGGAGAAAGGGGGCAGTGGTGGCTCGCTGTGGCTACCATCGCCTCAGGTGCGGGCGCTAGTGCCCTCTTGAGCCTTTGACGACCTCACCAGCGGCAATGGGGGAAGAGGGGTGGACCACCACAGCCAGATTTGAGCCCCTTCACTCTCTTGTGAGAGAAGGAGGGTAATGATAAGATTGGCCATCGGCAACATCGTATGGGCAATCCATGGCTCAGGGCGAGAGCCCCTCTTTCCCCTTCGAGGTCAATGGTGGCCTGTCGGTGACTCAGGGCCAAGCCACCAGCGCCCCCTCTATCTTCCATCTCTCTTTTTCCGAAGAGTTTTTAGCAGCTCTTTTTTGTTTCAATTTTTCAAAATTTTTGTTCATGAAAGTTTGACTAAATTAAAGTTAAAATGACAAGTAACCATATATGTACATGTGGCATCGAATTAACTGTTACATTAGCAATTCAATTGGAAAAAGAATCGAATAAAAAATTTACTGTAACGTAAAGAATGAAATTAAAAAAGAAAAATAAAAGAGAAAGGGATGATTTGAACCTCCTGCTTTATGTCGAGGACCAAATATATGCTTTTCTGGAAAACGCCCCGTCCCGGACCCTCCTCTATCCACCGGCGCATCACTCCTTCTTCTTCTTCTTCTTCTTCTAATTTTCGGATAATCTTTTTTTTAAAATTTTGTAAATTCATCATAAAATAAAAAGAAATCTTGATCAAGAAGCAACGTTCTTTTTTTTGGGTTAATAAACTTTCTTTAAAAACATGCCTAAATTTAGATACACAAATTTTAGATTACAAGGGAGGCTTGTAAATCTA
Organism: Punica granatum; assembly: GCF_007655135.1. NCBI lineage: Eukaryota > Viridiplantae > Streptophyta > Magnoliopsida > Myrtales > Lythraceae > Punica > Punica granatum. The sequence continues at coordinate 26,195,894 of NC_045130.1, read as the reverse complement.
GTATAATGAAATAAAAATTCTAAAAATTAATAAAAGGGTACATGTAGTCCCACTAAATATCGAACCCGAAAACTCTTGATTACTAGGTGAGAACGTACATCACTGTGCCACACCCTCCTTTGATAAAATATTCAACTTTCCCTATCTCTAATATTTTAAATTTTTAAAGATAAAATTTTGTGCCTTCCTTTTAGAAATTATTCCTTAATTTAAACTACTTATGGATTTTTTTTGTTTATTTTAAATTATGAGAACATGGAAAAACATGGATGACACTTCCATATAGGGCCACATGTCCATTCAAGTGGATTGATTAAAAAAAAAGATGAATTTTCAGCCTGAGAAAAAATGAATTAAAAAAATGTGCAATGAAAAAAAGAAGGCCTAGAATGACACATATATGGCTTCATTAAGTGAGAAATTTCACAACTTTATATTCTTTACATACTATTATAATGTGAATCAACTTCAAATAATAATTTCTAATTTATTGAATTCTATTAAATTGAAGAAATGCATATATATATATATATATATTTGACATATCAAATCAATAAAGTATGGGTTCCACTTGAAAGGCAATGATAAAGTTTTATGTAATCTATTGTTTAGCCGATAACTTGAAAGGATATATAGAAAAAGTCCTTTTCAAATTAATATAGTCCAGTAAATTTTTATGCGGAGACATTCCAAGTGCTAGATGGTAATAGTACATGTGCTACAAAACTTCCTCTCAAGGGCAGAATCGAAATTTACAAATGCCTAAAATTGCTGTAGAACCCATATCCTGAATGATTAAATGAAAGGTATTACCGTTTTTCTTTTTTTTCTTTTTTTTGTCAACAATACGGCAGGTATGATGTTACTCCCCAAAGGAGAATTTTATTCCGTCTTTACACCGGCTTATTTTTATATATTTGTTACCATCTTTTATAGAAATTAGTGATCTAATCCGCGCGTTGCGCGAACTTTTTTGTACTTTTTATTTATGTTGATATTATTATATTTACAAATTTTATAAAAACAAAACATTTGAAATTAATACTCTTTTCGAAAATATCTAATACAAAAACACATTGCAAAAATTTGAAAAAATTAATTATGAAAATGTAAAAATATCTAGATATATATATTAATATACAGTTGATGTGAATGATCGGTTATCTAGGAACTGGGAGTTAATTACGAACAGAAGCTCCTTATCAATTGGAAGAGGACTTGTGGGAAAATAAATTACATAATTGTACGGACCCGAATGTGGACTCTCGTCGGGGCCCGCATTGCGCGCTTTTGGATCGCGCGGCTTGGGAGTGTCCACCTTCCCGTGGGGACGCGTGACGGACACGCGTGAGAGAAGGAGTCGCCACTTATCATTTTACGACCCGTAGGTCGAGGGCGGATAAATTACCCGAGTCTAGGGGTATGGAACACCTAGTTTGTCGTTAAGGCATTGATCTGTGCGGAACCGGAAAATCCGTGTTCGGGGGTTCATGTTACGTGCGGGCCTATATCCCGCATGCCCTTTCGGTACTCTAGTTTGCTAGGCTTGCATGTTTTATGATTTACCGCATGAATTAAGCTGCACTCGGCTCGCACGTTTTGACACCGGAGATTCGGTGAATTAAACGATGTCGGTTGAGAAGCCGAGAGAGAAGTAAACCCGTATGTCGGGGAGTTGCTTCACAATCTTACGTTACAGTTCATCGAACCATGGAGGTTGAATCCCTGCGTGAACCAAAACCGCGAGATCTTGGATTTACTTGTGTCTGGGCAAGCATTAGACCGATTCGATTAATTCGACTCTCGGACTGTTCGCTCACCGACTGGAATTCTTACAGAATAAATGTACAAAATAAAATCCTTACAATGCTCTCGAAAACAATAAATAAAAATTACAAATGGCCGAATTCCAGTCGACTCGCGTTCGGTTATTATTCCACTCTAACTCACCGTGAGTTTAGGGAAAAAGACCGAAGAACTGAAATTCAATGGACGCTCTCACTGAATAGGGCGTTGGACCCTGTGAGTGTTGATTAGGGCGTTGAACCCTAATATTATTCGGCCTAGGGATCAGGCTCGACTCGCATGGCAAACAGGTGCGGAAAGATAACACGCAACATCTTAATAATAGACAAAGTGTTTGTTATTATCGAGTGTACGTGTTTTAACAAGTTGTTAATCCAGGGTATTTTGGCATGCAAATCCTACCCTAGACAAACCAGCACGTGCCAATGTTTTAGCATTCGGCTTTGTTTTGAGAACCTGACAAAGAGAGTCAAATCTCATGTGTGTGGATTGATTTTACAGTTGTTCTGTATTGTGACACTGAATTTCCACTGAATTAACCAAACTCGTGTTTTGACTCTAGATTTGGAATCTAGAATTCCTCCTAACCATTATCTAGTGTTTGGTTAGGTCGAGTGAAAGGTTAATCAGCATTTTGCATGTTTTCTGACAGAGATAACCGTTCTAGTTACCCGAGTCTATGTTAGGATGACAGAAACTCATCAGTTAGATAAGAAAAGGCTATGTAGATGAACCTGCACCTAAACAGGTAGCCCGTTCTTATCCCGTACTGTAGTGTTTCTTTCATGCTAACCCTAAGGGTATCGCTGAATTGTGAAAAGACGATTTTGCCCTTTATTTGAAAATTGTTTTCAGAAAAGGGGAAACATCGCAGTGCGGGCCACCTCGGCCTGTAGCCGGTGTCGACCAATTCCCTGGATCGTCCAGGATTATGCAAGAACCCCGAAAAAGCCAAAGAACCGGTCGGTCTGCCCGGAAGTGATCTAGAAAGATCTTCTGCATCATGACCTGAGTTACCTGGAATCAGGTAAAAACTCAAGTTGAGACACAGAAGCCCTTTTCAGACGTCCATGCTACATCGGACCGCGCGTTTCGGGTTTTGAAATTGATAAGTTTGAACAGGGCACCGACGTCATTTGACAACTCATCGACGCGAGTTATCAGTTAATGGCCAATTCGTGTAAACTTTATCAGTGTAAAGTGGGTTTAATCATGTGAGCGTCCCGATTAACCCGTTCGTGGAATTAATGCTTAAGGTTATGCCGAATGCATTAATTGTGAAAGCGATTCGTGATTCAACGACCAAGACGATTCCATAAGGATCGAGGATATTCGGTCCAATGACCGCAACTACCCTCGTAACCGAATGGACCTGAATGAGTCATCGATACCCAAATCCATGCATGCTTTGTTTTGAAAAGACATTTTCATGCGATATTGCGACGATAATGTAAATTGCAAATTACACGAAAGCCGAGAACGGACTCAAAACGGGCAGAGGAAGCCTCATGCAACCCGTACGAGTCTAAGAGGCTCTCGGTCACTTCTCCTTGGAGATAACCGAGAGGTCCCATGGCCCGAATAGGGTTCCACGAGGTTTCTCCGTCTTGTTTTGAATCATTTCTCGCATGCTCAAACGACAAACACAACAAATGACACGATTAACTAAAGTCGGTATTGCCATGATTTGAATAACGCATTCGAACATGTAAACATGCACAAACAAGTTATTTAAGGAATCGATAAAACAATACCGACTTCATATATGTAAGAAAACCCGAGAAAACTCGGGAATCGAACTTAGATCGGGCTAAGAAGGCCGTTCTTAACCCGAGGAAAGCAAGCCAAGTCTCGATTACCTCTTCTTGAGGCAAACCCGAGAGCTCTTTTGCTTATTTCGGGCCGGGAAGGTCTTCTGAGGGTCGATCCAAACGTTTCCCGACATGCTAACATGTTAATCGAGGATAAACATGAATGATATAATGTAAAAGTGCATAAACATGAAGTCTTGCAAGTGAACATGCTTTGTGCACCATATTACTCCATAGCCATGCAAATAATGTAAAAAGCCCTAACTCCTCTAAGTCAAGAGTGATTTACCTAGCCTCGGGATACGAGGAAGGAGTCGGGGAAGTGTTCGAGAGTCGGGTGACTCGGTTGAACGCTTGAAAGAATGCTCGGGTGCAAAAGATGCACGTTCGGGGAGCTAGGTGCACGGGGAATGCGGCTGGAATGCACGGGAGGCGCGCGGCGTGCGCGGGGCGCGGGCAGGCGCGCGGGCGTGCAGGCGTGCGCGCGGGGCGCGCGTGCGCGGGGCGCGGGCGTGCGCGTGCGCGCGGGCAGGCGCGCGGGCGTGAGCGCGGGCGGGCGCGGGCGTGCGCGCGGGTGGCGCTGGCGGGTCACTATTCACCCGAGAGTAGCGATTTCACCCGAAATGCACTATTTGACCTGAAACAATAATTTAAAGACTTCAAATGGAAAAACCAATTTCACCAATGAACTCCATGGGTCCAAAATGAGTGGGATATGAAGTTTGAGAAATTTTGAGCTTAAGTCGGGATGATGAACATCGGCTTCCGACTTAAGAACTCAAGGCTCTCTTTTGATCGTTTCGGTTTTCTTTTCTCTTCCTTCTAAGTGCTGAAGTTTTCTGGTTCTTGAGTGTTCTTGGCTATGGAGTTTGAGAGGATTTCTTGAAAGAGAAAGGTTGGAGAGAGTGTGCAAGAGGAGAAGTCATTATCTTAATCACTTTTGGGCCATTTATAGGCAAAGCTAATGACACAATTAGCAAAAGCAAGTGCTCTTAACCCCCATGCTTAGAAAATATCAAGCCTCATCCTCTTCCATTGCATTAATGAAGAAGAGATAAGACATTGATGAGCATTGATGAGCATTGATGGAGGCTTGAGTGTTGTCTTCAAACTCTTGGATATTTTCAAGCAAGAGTGCAAGTTGGCTTCTTGCATTGAAGAAGAAGAAGAAGCTTCTAGAGTAAAGGGTGACTCATCTTGAATAGCCCGTGGGTCCCACGACCGAAGAGGAGAAACCGGGAAAAAGCTCGGGTCTCGATTGATCGCTCATTCGAAGTTCGTGGTTTGAATTGAACGTCGAATTATCGATATACGCGAGGAAATGGATTTAATGAGTCCGAGATTGGCATTTTCCGTGAGAAATTGCCTCTGTATGAGGCTTGGAAGCCGGTTTTGCTCCTTTTATGCATTCAGAGCGAGGTTACCCACTTCTGACAGCATATCTTGTATCTGCATCCCACGTCGGTCATTTTGACATAAATTGTCAAATTACGTGGGCCCTTGTCCCTTAAGCCGGTAAATACAAATATGGAGCCGGAGATGTCCTAGGAGGCCGAAACTGGATTTCTCAGATTGCTTTCTGAGTTTCTTGGGCGATCCGGAGATTACTGCGATCTCTGTTTGCTGAGATTGGGCCTCTAAGGATATGAAAAGTGCATCTGAGACCCTTAAAGCACTGCTCGAGGGGTATAGATGAGTTGTGTGATTCATTCCGACAATTCCACATTGAGCCTTGAGAAGGCTAGCATTGTGTAAGGTAAGCATCCGGCGTCAAGTTTCCCCAAAGAGGACCTCCGGATATGGATTTTCACTGAAAATGGCCTTTTGTGCCCCTCGGAGGTTACTCGGGAAACCGTGAAGGGTTTTGCTGTCTGTTTTGCCCAATTGCGTATGTCCGCTGGAGTTTTCAGGGCAATGTAGTGTGAACTTCGTTTGCCGTAATTCCATCAGACCAGTCTCCGGTTACGCTCTTCCGAAGAAGGGTATGCCCGTTTTGTCATTCGGAATTCATTCAGAGTGTCTGTATGGCTTCTAAAAGACAATATGAAGCATTGCTCGTGCTCTGTATGATTGAGGGGCATGGCCGCATCTGATATTTGGAATTAACTTTTCTTCGAGAAACCGGCATTTTTGGACTTCCACTGAAAAGTTGTCTGTATACAGAAAGTTGTTCTGTATAGAGCAGATGATTTGCAAAATGCCTTTGGGGACACTTTTCATCTGTTTGGCATTGGAGTGGATTTTTGGGGTCCAATATTGGCTGTCTTCCGATGATCGAGCGAACTATCGGAAAATAGAACTGTCCGTGTGATATACTGAAAATGCCAGTTTTGGATATTGCTGAGCTCTCTAGTCACTCTATTACCCTTTGGTGACCCCTGGAGTCCTTCTGTCATATGCATGTGTCATTTGCCCGATTTTGCCGACTTGAGGATGAATAATGATTTTCTGCTCTGTTAAGTCGTTTTTCTGTATTCTGCTCAGGTTGTGGCTTGGATCATTGCTGATATCATCGTTTGGAAAGGTGAGCCAAAATGGGGTGCTGACAGCTTGCCCCTCTTTGACTGCATGCTCGAGCAGAAGATGCAGCCAAAGACTTCAAAAGCGCCCCAATTTGATAGCAATGATTGACATGGAATTTCCGATAACAGTCTTCTCCCTCTTACTTTGGATATGTGGGGATGTTATACCTGATGCAGAAATGTAAAAGTCAGGATGAACCTGAGGGGATGGACCCCTAAACAGATAAGTAGCCGGGACGTACCCGAAGTGCAGGAAAGTAGTCGGGACGTACCCGAAATGCGGGAAAGTAGTCGGGACGTACCCGAAATGCAGGGAAAGTGGCCGGGACGTACCCGAAATGCGGAAAAGTGGTCGGGACGTACCCGAAATGCGGAAAAGTGGTCGGGACGTACCCGAAATGCGGAAAAAGTAGTCGGGACGTACCCGAAATGCGGAAAAGTAGTCGGGACGTACCCGAAATGCAGGGAAAGTAGTCGGGACGTACCCGAAACGCGGAAAAGTACTCGGGACGTACCCGAAATGCAGAAAAAGTAGTCGGGACTTACCTGAAATGCAGAAAAGTAGTCGGGACGTACCCGAAGGGTTTGCAATATGCACGGGGCGCATACCGAATGAACAACATGATTCAAAGGCGTCTGCCCAATGGACTTACGGGGTGCGGGGCGTGTTGCCCGGCGGGTTTGCAAGGTGCGGGGTGTTTTGCCCGGCGGTTTGCATGGTGCAGAAAAGTAGTCGGGACGTACCGGAAGTGCGGAAAAGTAGTCGGGACGTACCGGAAGTGCGGAAAAGTAGTCGGGACGTACCGGAAGTGCGGGAAAGTAGTCGGGACGTACCCGAAATGCGGGAAAGTAGTCGGGACGTACCCGAAGGGTTTGCAATATGCACGGGGCGCATACCGAATGAACAACATGGTTCAAAGGCGCCTACCCAATGGACTTGCTGGGTGCGGGGCGTGTTGCCCGGCGGGTTTGCAAGGTGCGGGGTGTTTTGCCCGGCGGTTTGCATGGTGCAGAAAAGTAGTCGTGACGTACCCGAAGTGCGGAAAATAGTTGGGACGTACCCGAAATGCAGAAAAATAGTCGGGACGTACCCGAAATGCAGAAAAATAGTCGGGACGTACCCGAAATGCAGGAAAGGTAGTCGGGACGTACCCGAAGTGCGGAAAATAGTCGGGACGTACCCGAAATGCAGGAAAAGTAGTCGGGACGTACCCGAAGTGCGGAAAAGTAGTCGAGACGTACCCGAAGTGCGGAAAATAGTCGGGACGTACTCGAAATGCAGAAAAGTAGTCGGGACGTACCCGAAGTGCGGAAAATAGTCAGGACGTACCCGAAATGCGGAAAAGTAGTAGGGACGTACCCGAAATGCGGAAAAGTAAATTGCATGGGATGCATTGCAAAAAGTAAATGCAAACATTGGGGTGTTGCGTGAGGTGTGGAAGGAATCATTGTGATTCCTCTATCACTGAGCTTGTCCGTGCTGCAATCGATGTGGTGGCAGAATGCTTCGTTACTTGCCAACTGATTGCGATGCAACTCAGTGCCTGGAGTGCTGCTTTGAAGATTCTTCTTTTGGGTTGAGATTGTCACCCGTCACATGAAGTAGAGATGAATCGATCTTGGGGAGACATCTTCCAAGGAGCTTTGATTTGTCGGAGGCAGGCGTTGATGCTGGGACGAAGTCATTTCACTGAAGCCTTACCTCTGTGGCAGTGATGCGTTTGATCTGCCGAAAGTCAGGCTCGCCGCTAGGCGGTTACCTATTGGGCTGCCGGAAACCGGCTTTGCTGTTGAGGAATGATTATGCTTTGCCAGAGGCTAGCTCTGCTGCTTGGGCGGTCATGCTTTGACCTGCAAGAAGTTCGCCGAAAGTCGGCGTCTTGTATTGCGAGACTCGAGCTCTAAGACAGAGCGCCTACGTATCCCATGGAACCGGGAATCAGAGTCTGTCGTAGTTCATGCTGTTTGCAGGACCTGTGATACTGACATTACTAGTAAATCATGTGAGAAATACTAACAAGTGATAGATACAGGTAAGCATGAAAATGTTGTTGCAACACGCAGATCTTCAGTTTTGGGTTACCTAAGTGACTCGTGAAGAATTTTGCTTTAATAATGCAGATGGGTCTCGTTCTCGGAGGCCTAGATGCGTGGCCTCCATGGGCTCCCATTAGCTATGTATTGGGCATATCGAGACATCCCCGACAATGCCCTAGCAGCTCTATCGGTTGTTCGACGCACCCGTCGGCTTTGAACCCTTCTCAATAGGGTACCGTAGGGCGACTGCATTTGCAACTCGTTTGGAGATTTCTGTTTAGATTTGATCAGAGTCGGTCTGACCATTTCCAGAATGCTATGACTAGACCTCGGAAAGGAATGTCTGGGATTTCGGCTTTGTAGTAGCCTGTTGAAGGGTGGCTGTGACCTATTTTGGGGTTATGCAAAGACAAAGAGAAAAGAGAAAGCTTGGGGGAACGCGCTGCCCCAAGCTAAAAGGATACACGAGTTCACGCCTGCAGCGAGATGTACCCCTTTTCCTCTGTTCTTTTGTTGTGTAGACTATCCCAAACTGCTTGGATGGCACGCTCGGTTTGCCCACTATGCTTGAGGAGGAATCCGCGCTGAACGGTTGAGCTGTATTAGAGGGCTGATCGAGGATCATGTTGGAGTAGATAATCTGGCCACTTCCATTGAGGATCCCTAGTTCGCACGATGTGTGAGGAACCAGGGAGTCATTTTTATCCATCTCTCTTTAACTCTCCTTTCGCTACGGTCACCCACCTCGGGGCCGTACCTCTCAACCTAAAGGGGATGAGCTCTCCTTTTGCCACGACCGCCCTAGAGGGTTTCCGGTCGTGCCTCTCTTTTGCCCTAGCTTTTGCCTAGGCCGCCCCAAAAGGGGTTTTCGACCTAGCGGGCTCGATTCTTTTATCTCTCGAGTTTGTAAGGGGAAGGGTTCGAAGGATTCAACCTCCGAGTGCATTTTGTTCTGTCTCAGTCGAGGAGTTGTGTCTGCTGCTTCCCCCTTTTATTGTTTATTTTTTTATTTTTTTTCGGGGTTTATTGACTGCTTTTAAATTGGCGGGGCCGGTGCTTTTGGTGAACGTCGGCGTTGCCTTTTTTTGTTCTTTGGCGGGTTTTTCCCGCGTCTTTTCTCTCTCTCTTCATTGGCGGGTTTTTCCTACTTCTTTTCGCTCTGTTTTTTTTCTTTGCAGCTGGGGTTTGTTTTGTGCCCCGTGTCTTTGTTTGAAACTCCTCGACTTTGTATCGCCGAGGCCACTTTGGTGTGCTTTGCCTCGTGGAGACTTGTTGTGTGTTGCTAGCCCTATTTTGTGAGGACCGGCTTTCTTGGAAGTTTGACTCCCGTGCACTCGAAAGTTGAACTTCGCGTCATTTGCCCTTGCAATCTTCAGGTGAATTCCCCTATAGTCTAGAAGGAAAATACAAAATTGCCATAGGGAATCAGTGGCCGGGGTTGTCTTGGTGCTTGTTGTGGAGGAGGCCTGGTCTTGACGCAAATGACCAGGAGCGTTCCAACGTCACTTGCTGGAGTGACCCACTATGGCGACCTCGGGGCGAACTTCCACCAGGGAGGCCCCAGTGTATGTCGCTTGCCGAGGTTGTGTTGGCGCGAACTTCAACCGGGGATGCCCCAGTGTACGTCGCCTGGAAAAGTTGTGCTAGTGCGAACTTCAACCGTGGATGCCCCAGTGTACGTCGCTTGGAAATGCTTATCGTGGGTGGATGATGTCCGAGGTGTTCTCGGTGCAAGTGTTGAACGCGAATGCCCCGGTCTTTATAGTCGATGTGACTTGTGGTGGGCGGTTTGTGCAACTGTCGCCCCTGACCGTCTCATGTCGTCAATGTCAATTGAAATGGTTGTGTTGATGGCATATGGCTCGCTCAGTTGTTTTTGTCTTTAGCTTTGTAGGGGGTACCTCCGTGCCGAGCCTCTTCCCTGTCAAAGTATAAGGGAGGAGGCTCGAGAGGAGTTCTCCGAAGGCGTGAGCTTGTGCATCACTCTTCGCCTGTGACCGGCGTGTCCCTGTAAAAGATAATAAAAGAAGATGGTGTGTTAGGCGACTATGCGGGGGGATATGTGGTAAGAAATATGGGGTGGACCCATGGGAAAATCCCTTTTGTTTCCGGGAATGTAGTCATCACCACTCTGGAGTGGTTAGACCATGACTGAGGTCACATAAGCATGTTTTCCCTAATTGCGAGTAGGCATGAGCAGCCGTCTTAGGGAAGGCTCGAGGAGCCGGGTCCCATGAGGACAGGTGAGTCGGACAGGTCCAACAGAACTAATAGGGCGTCTTCAAGACTGTCCTAATACTCCATTGAAGGATGTGTTCATGTCGAGAGCCCATTTGTGGGAATGCATTTGAATGAAAGCAACAGAGAGTTTAAAGAAAACTGCGCGTGTTGCCCCAGTATTCAATCAGTGACCCCAACGGAGGTAGATGAGATCCATTTTTTTGATCGGAGGCATGATCGTGCTGGTATTTCCTACGACTGAGGGTTGGGTCATGCTCTGTTTGTGGAGCTGTCACTTTCGGTCTTTGTAGTGGAAGGATTAGACTTGCTCCTCGGAGTATCGCTTGGATGAATTTGAATCCAAGTCGATTTTTGGATTTCAGATGAGCCTGAAAGCAGTAAATGCGAGGCGTCAAAACCTAAAGGCAGTAACTGCCGGGCCGGAGCCCAAAAGTGGGGCCAAAGCCCAATGCGGGGCCAAAGTCCGATGCGGGGCCAAAGTCCGATGCAGTAAATGCGGGGTCGATAGGAAAGTGCAAGAAATGTGAAAGCAAAGGTCAATGCTAGGGAATAGCGCAGGGCGCTGCAAGGCGGTGACTCTGATTTGCTTGCGGTATTGCTCTGTGGAGCAAGGATGGGGACTTAGTGTTGATCCCAAGGAGCCGGATGAGAGACGTTTGTTGTCTCAATTGTGGTTGCTCAGTATTTAGGCTGTCTTCTTGTTGAGAATTTCCTACAATAGGAAAAGAAAACAATGAAGGAGCATGAACTGTTCAGGATTTCAATGCAAGAGTGTAAGGAAGCGAACTGGCCTGGTAGGTGTCGTGCGAGCACACCGAGAGACATGCATTGATTCTTTGAGCATGCGTGCATGAGTTAGTGTGAACATGCTTGGACATGTATGAGGCACGCTTAATCGTTGGCAGATGCGTGGGGTCATGTGGAGAGATGTGCGTCCAATCATGCGATGATGCTCTCTGTTAGTAAGAAGTTGTTGTTGGTTAGTTTCGCCTTGGAAGGTGGGTCAGCCCTCGGTCCATAGCTCGCCTTGCCATGGAGGAAGAGTGAAGGCCGCAGGTGGCCTGCCCGCGAAGGTTGGCACAACTCGCCGGTCATGTGGGGTGGGTGGTCGGGATGGACGGCTTCTGGTCATAGCACATCTCGCTATGGAGAAGTGAAGACCGCGGGTGGTCTACCCGCAAAGGTTGGCACGACTCGCCTGTCGTGCGGGGTGGGTGGCCGAGCTGGACGTCTTCTGGTCATAGTACATCTCGCTATGGAGAAGTGAAGACCGCGGGTGGTCTACCCGCAAAGGTTGGCACAACTTGTCTATCGTGTGGAAATGCGTTGTAGCCGCAAGACAATAAATATATCAAATGTATGCAATGCATGAGTTTTGAAAGCTAATGTTGTCGTTCGCATCGATTCAAAGAGTTTAAAATACAATGCAGTTTGGAAAATAAATCCTTAAGTCGATCTTCCATCCCGCTCGGGGCACAAGTGAACATTGCCACGGAAAACACCAATTCCAGGCGAAAGCCTAGTGGAGATATCTATCTTAAGATGGGTAGGGACCTCCATGGGTCCTCTTCTTGGATCTCTCCAAGGTAGCGTTCGCACGTGCCAACTCCTGATGGCGTCTCTGTAACTCGGCGCGTGCTTGGGCGAGCTCCCTTTGAAGCTGGCGCTGATCGATGAGCTGCTCATCTTTCTCGGCGACCTCCCAACGAAGGCGGTCCCTTTCAGACCTGAGGCTAGTGAGTTCCGCTTGGACGGCGATGCTCGAAGTTGAGGGTGCCCCATATGGTGTGCTATCCTCAAGTTGTGGAGAGCCGGTGAAATCTTCGTGTACAAACGAACTCCGTCGGTAGAAACGGAGGATGTACTCTTCCGTAGCCTGAAAATCCCGTTCATCCTGAGTAGGGCGTTCGGGAAAGTAAGGTAGCTCTGTGACCGCAGTGCGCCATGCGGATAGGACCTGTTGGATATCACTTTGGCAATCTACGGACGTATGATCCTCCCGCCAAGTGTGTTCAAACCTAGTCCGTGCCGTGTCCTCGGGGACTGTCTGTAGGCTACCGAACTGCCTCATTACTCGCGACGGAAAGTAAGTGGTGGACCCCGCATGGCTCAAAAGTGGGATTCCGTTAAAATCATGGGATCTAAGGGCCATGGGTCCGGGTGGCATCCACGCGGCACGCCACTTAAAGCCCTTGGGTGATATTTCACGAAAAATTTTGATCCACTCGGCAACCTTGCGTTCTTCCACGTGCACTAAAGGTAGTAATCGAGAAATGATCGACTCCGAGTGGTTGAAAAACAGGACTGGGGGCACGAGGCCAAAAGGGCTTGCGTGGCTCTGTAGCCAAATTTGCAAAAGGATTGGGGACCCCCTCAACCTTCGATCAGCTGTTCGCGTAACGCGGTCGAGCGACCGAATGGTCTCAGCCACTAGGGCTACCTCGTACCCGCGGCCTCCGACCACTTGGAGGATGACGCTAGCCAAAGCTGCGTCGATGCGATCGACTGTGCTAGGGAATAAAAGGGTTCCAAAAATGAGGAGCAAAACTACATGACATAAGTTTGCTTGAAAAATGTCCCCTCGAACCTCGCGTGCTTGTGATTCGATAAAGCAGAGAAGTTTCGTGGTTACTATCTCAATGCCTCCGGAGTATGCAAGTTCGGCATGCAGTTGATATCTGTGCACCCTGAGTAGGCGCGAGACTAAGACCAATCGAGTAGTACGGAGGTTAGGCTCCACAATGCCGTGGGAAATAGCAGTCCTGCCAATGAGGGTCCGATACTCCTCAATGATAGGCGTAAGCTCTGTACCCTGAATGTTGAAGACCGCATGGGTTGGATCCCAGAACGTCACAGCTGCTCCTAGGAAATTCCAATCTACTCGGCGTGTGGAGAGCTTGGGCACATCTCCGACGAAGGAAGTGATATAGTTTCGGTCAATTTGACGCAAGCTGGTCCATATGTGACTGATCTGCTCAAGCGGTGGCGTGATTCTGTCGAGGTGCAGAAAGGAAGCCGAATGCGACATCCCTTACCAAGATGTAAAGAAGATCAGCTTAGGACTCATCAATGCGAATGACACCCTAATTTTGAAAACTGTATGATGCATGAGTGCGAAAAATAAATGCCCATGGCTTAATAAAATTACAAGGTACATGTACACCGCTCTTGAAATGGAAAAGACTCAAGTGGCTCGTAGGCCGACTCAATAGACTGTTGCCGAAGTCGGGAAGAAGGCTTGCATGGAAGCATAGCACGATGCATGGTTCAGTGCTACAGGGATCGTGCTACCTAGGGATGGAGGCCCCCGACTCAAGGGTATCAATTCCTTGAAATCGGGCGGGATTCTTTTCAAGGCCTAAGCGACAGTCGAACCGCGCGCAGTACCTCTACTTCGAACCCCTGTCTAACCTAGCTTCCTAGATTGCCGCTCGTGGGATTTCAAGCGTGGTACCTAAATCCACTAGAATGATGCAATGCGAGTGCAGAAAAGTAAATGTGCAAGAAAAGTAAATGTACGGAAAGCGATAAATAAACATGCAAGCAAGCAAACGGATCGAGCCTGAACCCACTAAGTATGTCCCCAGTGGAGTCGCCAAGCTGTACGGACCCGAATGTGGACTCTCGTCGGGGCCCGCATTGCGCGCTTTTGGATCGCGAGGCTTGGGAGTGTCCACCTTCCCGTGGGGACGCGTGACGGACACGCGTGAGAGAAGGAGTCGCCACTTATCATTTTACGACCCTTAGGTCGAGGGCGGATAAGTTACCCGAGTCTAGGGGTATGGAACACCTAGTTTGTCGTTAAGGCATTGATCTGTGCGGAACCGGAAAATCCGTGTTCGGGGGTTCATGTTACGTGCGGGCCTATATCCCGCATGCCCTTTCGGTACTCTAGTTTGCTAGGCTTGCATGTTTTATGATTTACCGCATGAATTAAGCTGCACTCGGCTCGCACGTTTTGACACCGGAGATTCGGTGAATTAAACGATGTCGGTTGAGAAGCCGAGAGAGAAGTAAACCCGTATGTCGGGGAGTTGCTTCACAATCTTGCGTTACAGTTCATCGAACCATGGAGGTTGAATCCCTGCGTGAACCAAAACCGCGAGATCTTGGATTTACTTGTGTCTGGGCAAGCATTAGACCGATTCGATTAATTCGACTCTCGGACCGTTCGCTCACCGACTGGAATTCTTACAGAATAAATGTACAAAATAAAATCCTTACAATGCTCTCGAAAACAATAAATACAAATTACAAATGGCCGAATTCCAGTCGACTCGCGTTCGGTTATTATTCCACTCTAACTCACCGTGAGTTTAGGGAAAAAGACCGAAGAACTGAACTTCAATGGACGCTCTCACTCTATAGGGCGTTGGACCCTGTGAGTGTTGATTAGGGCGTTGAACCCTGTGCTCGATGATTAGGGCGTTGAACCCTAATATTATTCGGCCTAGGGATCAGGCTCGACCCGCATGGCAAACAGGTGCGGAAAGATAACACGCAACATCTTAATAATAGACAAAGTGTTTGTTATTATCGAGTGTACGTGTTTTAACAAGTTGTTAATCCGGGGTATTTTGGCATGCAAATCCTACCCTAGACAAACCAGCACGTGCCAATGTTTTAGCATTCGGCTTTGTTTTGAGAACCTGACAAAGAGAGTCAAATCTCATGTGTGTGGATTGATTTTACAGTTGTTCTGTATTGTGACACTGAATTTCCATTGAATTAGCCAAACTCGTGTTTTGACTCTAGATTTGGAATCTAGAATTCCTCCTAACCATTATCTAATGTTTGGTTAGGTCGAGTGAAAGGTTAATCAGCATTTTGCATGTTTTCTGACAGAGATAACCGTTCTAGTTACCCGATTCTATGTTAGGATGACAGAAACTCATCAGTTAGATAAGAAAAGGCTATGCAGATGAACCTGCACCTGAACAGGTAGCCCGTTCTTATCCCGTACTGTAGTGTTTCTTTCATGCTAACCCTAAGGGTATCGCTGAATTGTGAAAAGACGATTTTGCCCTTTATTTGAAAATTGTTTTCAGAAAAGGGGAAACATCGCAGTGCGGGCCACCTCGGCCTGTAGCCGGTGTCGACCAATTCCCTGGATCGTCCAGGATTATGCAAGAACCCCGAAAAAGCCAAAGAACCGGTCGGTCTGCCCGGAAGTGATCTAGAAAGATCTTCTGCATCATGACCTGAGTTACCTAGAATCAGGTAAAAACTCAAGTTGAGACACAGAAGCCCTTTTCAGACGTCCATGCTACATCGGACCGCGCGTTTCGGGTTTTGAAATTGATAAGTTTGAACAGGGCACCGACGTCATTTGACAACTCATCGACGCGAGTTATCAGTTAATGGCCAATTCGTGTAAACTTTATCAGTGTAAAGTGGGTTTAATCATGTGAGCGTCCCGATTAACCCGTTCGTGGAATTAATGCTTAAGGTTATGCCGAATGCATTAATTGTGAAAGCAATTCGTGATTCAACGACCAAGACGATTCCATAAGGATCGAGGATATTTGGTCCAATGACCGCAACTACCCTCGTAACCGAATGGACCCGAATGAGTCATCGATACCCAAATTCATGCATGCTTTGTTTTAAAAAGACATTTTCATGCGATATTGCGACAATAATGTAAATTGCAAATTACACGAAAGCCGAGAACGGACTCAAAACGGGCAGAGGAAGCCTCATGCAACCCGTACGAGTCTAAGAGGCTCTCGGTCACTTCTCCTTGGAGATAACCGAGAGGTCCCATGGCCCGAATAGGGTTCCACGAGGTTTCTCCGTCTTGTTTTGAATCATTTCTCGCATGCTCAAACGACAAACACGACAAATGACACGATTAACTAAAGTCGGTATTGCCATGATTTGAATAACGCATTCGAACATGTAAACATGCACAAACAAGTTATTTAAGGAATCGATAAAACAATACCGACTTCATGTATGTAAGAAAACACGAGAAAACTCGGGAATCGAACTTAGATCGGGCTAAGAAGGCCGTTCTTAACCCGAGGAAAGCAAGCCAAGTCTCGGTTACCTCTTCTTGAGGCAAACCCGAGAGCTCTTTTGCTTATTTCGGGCCGAGAAGGTCTTCTGAGGGTCGATCCAAACGTTTCCCGACATGCTAACATGTTAATCGAGGATAAACATGAATGATATAATGTAAAAGTGCATAAACATGAAGTCTTGCAAGTGAACATGCTTTGTGCACCATATTACTCCATAGCCATGCAAATAATGTAAAAAGCCCTAACTCCTCTAAGTCAAGAGTGATTTACCTAGCCTCGGGATACGAGGAAGGAGTCGGGGAAGTGTTCGAGAGTCGGGTGACTTGGTTGAACGCTTGAAAGAATGCTCGGGTGCAAAAGATGCACGTTCGGGGAGCTAGGTGCACGGGGAATGCGGCTGGAATGCACGGGAGGCGCGCGGCGTGCGCGCGGGGCGCGCGGGCGTGCGCGGGCGTGCGCGCGGGTGGCGCTGGCGGGTCACTATTCACCCGAGAGTAGCGATTTCACCCGAAATGCACTATTTGACCTGAAACAATAATTTAAAGACTTCAAATGGAAAAACCAATTTCACCAATGAACTCCATGGGTCCAAAATGAGTGGGATATGAAGTTTGAGAAATTTTGAGCTTAAGTCGGGATGATGAACATCGGCTTCCGACTTAAGAACTCAAGGCTCTCTTTTGATCTTTTCGGTTTTCTTTTCTCTTCCTTCTAAGTGCTGAAGTTTTCTGGTTCTTGAGTGTTCTTGGCTATGGAGTTTGAAAGGATTTCTTGAAAGAGAAAGGTTGGAGAGAGTGTGCAAGAGGAGAAGTCATTATCTTAATCACTTTTGGGCCATTTATAGGCAAAGCTAATGACACAATTAGCAAAATCAAGTGCTCTTAACCCCCATGCTTAGAAAATATCAAGCCTCATCCTATTCCATTGCATTAATGAAGAAGAGATAAGACATTGATGAGCATTGATGAGCATTGATGGAGGCTTGAGTGTTGTCTTCAAACTCTTGGATATTTTCAAGCAAGAGTGCAAGTTGGCTTCTTGCATTGAAGAAGAAGAAGAAGCTTCTAGAGTAAAGGGTGACTCATCTTGAATAGCCCGTGGGTCCCACGACCGAAGAGGAGAAACCGGGAAAAAGCTCGGGTCTCGATTGATCGCGCATTCGAAGTTCGTGGTTTGAATTGAACGTCGAATTATCGATATACGCGAGGAAATGGATTTAATGAGTCCGAGATTGGCATTTTCCGTGAGAAATTGCCAAATGTCTGTATGAGGCTTGGAAGCCGGTTTTGCTCCTTTTATGCATTCAGAGCGAGGTTACCCACTTCTGACAGCATATCTTGTATCTGCATCCCACGTCGGTCATTTTGACATAAATTGTCAAATTATGTGGGCCCTTGTCCCTTAAGCCGGTAAATACAAATATGGAGCCGGAGATGTCCTAGGAGGCCAAAACTGGATTTCTCAGATTGCTTTCTGAGTTTCTTGGGCGATCCGGAGATTACTGCGATCTCTGTTTGCTGAGATTGGGCCTCTAAGGATATGAAAAGTGCATCTGAGACCCTTAAAGCACTGCTCGAGGGGTCTAGATGAGTTGTGTGATTCATTCCGACAATTCCACATTGAGCCTTGAGAAAGCTAGCATTGTGTAAGGTAAGCATCCGGCGTCAAGTTTCCCCAAAGAGGACCTCCGGATATGGATTTTCACTGAAAATGGCCTTTTGTGCCCCTCGGAGGTTACTCGGGAAACCGTGAAGGGTTTTGCTGTCTGTTTTGCCCAATTGCGTATGTCCGCTGGAGTTTTCAGGGCAATGTAGTGTGAACTTCGTTTGCCGTAATTCCATCAGACCAGTCTCCGGTTACGCTCTTCCGAAGAAAGGTATGCCCGTTTTGTCATTCGGAATTCATTCAGAGTGTCTGTATGGCTTCTAAAAGACAATATGAAGCATTGCTCGTGCTCTGTATGATTGAGGGGCATGGCCGCATCTGATATTTGGAATTAACTTTTCTTCGAGAAACCGGCATTTTTGGAATTCCACTGAAAAGTTGTCTGTATACAGAAAGTTGTTCTGTATAGAGCAGATGATTTGCAAAATGCCTTTGGGGACACTTTTCATCTGTTTGGCATTGGAGTGGATTTTTGGGGTCCAATATTGGCTGTCTTCCGATGATCGAGCGAACTATCGGAAAATAGAACTGTCCGTGTGATATACTGAAAATGCCGGTTTTGGATATTGCTGAGCTCTCTAGTCACTCTATTACCCTTTGGTGACCCCTGGAGTCCTTCTGTCATATGCATGTGTCATTTGCCCGATTTTGCCGACTTGAGGATGAATAATGATTTTCTGCTCTGTTAAGTCGTTTTTCTGTATTCTGCTCAGGTTGTGGCTTGGATCATTGCTGATATCATCGTTTGGAAATGTGAGCCAAAATGGGGTGCTGACAATAATACCTACAATATATTGGATGAACCCCAGAGAGAAGGTATTGAAATGTTTCATATATCTTTGGGAAACTAAAAGATTTATATGATGAGTGTGGACTAAGCTCTTCGAATAGTTATGTTCTTCTAAGCAAAAATCATGTTCTTTAAAGTGAATTAAAGAAATGGGCACTGAATGGTTGAATCTTCACTAATGAGGTGAGGTGTGTGTATTCAATTAAATAAGCATTGTACATGACTATCTAGGAAAGTACATAAATATGTATTGATTACATGCCTAATATACAATAATATAAATGGAAAACTATGATTTCATATTATCCTTTATTACTCCCCTGCAAGCCGAACGAGAATATCTCAACGTGAAGCTTGGATTGAATATCAGCAAAGATGGATGAAGATAAACCCTTTGTGAGTCCATCAGTTAGCTGATCAGTGGAGTTGATAAACTAAATTAGAAGTTGCCGACGTAGGAATCTCTCTCGTACAAAGTGATAATCAATCTCAATATGCTTAGTTCAGGCATGAAAGATAGGATTCGCTATAAGATAGATCACCGAAATGTTATCACACCAAAGAATGAGAGGGTGATGTTGCAAGATTCCTAATTCTTGAAGAAGAGACTGTAACCATAAGATTTCAGCAGTGGCGATTACAAGACTTTTATACTCAGACTCAGTACTGGATCGAGGTACAGTCCACTATTTCTTGGAACTTCAAAATACTGGATTGGAGCCAAAAAATATCACAAAACCACTAACTGAGCGACGAGCATTAGGATTCCCGGCCCAATCTACATTAGAAAAGCCATGAACAGATGATGTAGAATTAGGATGAATATGAAGTCCATAAGTGATGGTTCCCTTTAGATACCCAAGATTCTTTTCACAGCCTACCAATGAGTGGTGGTGGGACAATGCATGAACTGACAAACCTAATTAACTACATAGGCAATGTCAGGTCTAGTTAGAGAAAGGTACTGCAAACTGCCCACTACACTTCTGTAGATTGAGGGATCTTCGAAGGAGCATCCATCATGAAGAGATAACCGAGACCCTATAGTAGTGACAGGTGAGCTAATGGGCTTGCACTCTAGCATAGATGTGCGAGCAAGAATATCATGGATATACTTGGAATGGGTGAGATAGAGTCTAGTGGAATTCCTGCAAGCTTCCATGCCAAGAAAGAAATGAAGTAGGCCAAGATCTTTCATAGCAAACTCCTTTTGCAGGGCAGTGATTATGGATTGAAAAGGTGCTCCTGGAGTCTCGGTCAGAATGATATCATCAACATAGACCAGGAGATAAACAATATATTGTTTTCCCTGGAGTATAAATAAAGAAGAGTCAGCCTTGGAATCAGAGAAACCAATATGCTAAAGATAGGAACTGAGTCGCTGAAACCAAGCCCTAGGAGCTCGCTTAAGCCCGTATAAAGAACAACGAAGTCTGCATATATGATCAGGATGAGAGGGATCAACAAAACCTAGAGGCTATGCTATATAGACTTCTTCGATGAGATGTCCATGAAGGAATGCATTCTTCACATCTAGCTATCAAATTAGCCACTGATCGGAAACAACAATAGAAAGAACTGTTCAAATAGTGACTAGCTTGATGATTGGACTGAAAGTCTCTATATAATCAATCCCTTCTTGCTGATTGAAACCCTTTGCTACTAGATGAGCTTTATACCTATCAATGCTTCTATCGGTCTTCTGCTTGATACGATAGACCCACTTGCATCCAACAACATTATGAGTTGGTGACAGCTGAACAATATCCCATGTATGATTATGAAGCAATGCCATATATTCCTCATGCATTGCTATTCTCCAATGATGATGTTTAGAAGCCTGAGCAAACTTCAGTGGTTCCTGCAAATCAACAGATACAGTGAAAGCTACAGGATGACAAGAAATAGTAAAGCCAGGAGGAGGTAGAGTCCCATCCTTAGACCGCTATATGGACTTGAATATGCTCTCGTCGGGGCCCGCATACGCGCGCCTACGAGCACGGCTTGGGAGTGTCCATCTTCCCGGGGGGATGCGTGGCGAACACGCGTGAGAAAGAGTCGCCGCTATCTATTTACGACCAGAAGGTCGATGGCCGGTGAGTTGTCCGGGCCTAGGGTAAGGATACACTTAGTTTGCTAAGGCATATGGTCTTGCAGAACTCGAAGTTCCGAGTTCGGGGGTTCAGTTATGTGTGTACCTATATCCCGCACGCCCTTTTAGTACTCTATTTGTCTAGGGGGCTTGTCGTTTTTACTTATTTACAGCGTGAATTAGGACTCCTTGCCCGTTTTGACACCGTAAATTCGATAAATTGCTCAGACCGTCCGCTCACTAATTGGGGTCCTTACAACGACTGAATGAAAGTACAAATGACATCCTTCCACTGTGCTCTCAAATGAAATGCAATATACAGACACAATACAATACTTAGACCTGGTTGGTTTGCATTAGGCCAAAATGTTCCGCTCGTGCTCATCGTGAGTTGTTGAACGACTGAAAAATAACTTAATGCAACGCGAGCTCAAAGAGCCGGGAGTCAGGTTCGACGAATAGCAGAAGAGTCGCTTGACTCTCAAGACAGCCGTAGGATCGGTCGAGCTCCTAGGCGATTGTCTAACCACGACTCGCCTACCTGTTCTGAATCGTCTCCCACATAGACACTACTAGGAGCAAAGTAGTGAGTCGGGGCAAGACCAAATTCCGCATTCGGGTTGTGCGCGCTCGATGTGTGTAGGGCGTTGGACTCGTGATCGATGGTTTGGGGCGTTAAACCTTGTGCAAGGCGTTTCCTATGGGCTCGGGCTCAAACCGCGATCAAACAGCAAGCAACATATAAAAACATATAAAAAATGATAAAAACATATGAAAATAGATAAAAAATAGACAAAAGTAGACAAAAAAGACAAGTGGTATGTTTAGGCCATGTTTACATGATTAGTCAATTATGACCTGGAGTTGCTTGGCAAACAGTTCTTTGGCCTAAACAGAACAAGGAGGCCCGTAGTGCTAGTTCAACTACATGTGTGAGTCTATTTTAGATTGTTCTGTATGATGACAGTTCGGGCTTTTACAGATTATGCCAAGGACATGTTTTGCCTAAAACTCGAAATCTATCCAGTTTTGCCTAATTGCCCGTGTTTGGTTTATGCCAAGTGCATAATTAGTTAGATTTTATGTTTTATGACAGAAGATCCCGTTGTATGCACAAACTTAAGGATACGAAGGCATGGAATTCTGCGAATACACTAAGGCTTACAACCTTCCATGGGCCATCCCTGCTCGCGCCTTTAGCCCGATTCCTTAAGCGCCCGGAGCTACACTAGGATAACATAAATACTTCAGTTGGGTGAAACGAGCGATGCAGATGAACCTGCGCTTGCACGGGCTGCCCAATTACTCTCAATTGGTAGTGTTTTGGTTATGCTAGCCCTAGGGGTATCGGTAAATTAAGAACCGATGACATTGCCCCTGCATTTTGAAAGAAGTTTACGGAAAAAGGTGAGATTACGCGATGCGGGCCACCTCGGCCTGTAGCCGGTGTCAACCTGTCCCTTGGATCCTCCGGGATTATGGGTGAACCCCGAGGGAGTCAAAAAAGCGGTCGATCTACCCAAGAGTTATTTGAAGAAGACTCCTGTATCACGACCTAAGCAGCCTGAAATTAGGCACGTTCTCGAGTCAAGATACACGAATCTACTCCGAATCCCATGCTACATCGGATTACGCGTCTCATTGATTTGGAAATTTGAGTTCGAAAAAGGGCAAGGTTACCTGTTCTCAACTTATCGACGCAATTACCGATTATTTGCCAATTCATGCATCTTTGCGTAAAGTCCCATGACTTGCTTAACCGAATTACACGTTCCATTTTCCTGTGTGTAAAATTATTTTAATGATTATGGACTTGTGTTTTACGTGCACGAGTTTATGGATCGATTTGCTTGAATTAATACGCTCGATGTGCGATTTATCATTCGGTTACCGACAAATTAGGATGTCCGATTACGATTAATCCGAGCAACAACTTTAAACCAAAGGAAAGAGGTCATTCTTGACCTGGCATGGGTCAAGGAGCTCTCGGGTCACTCCCTTCAAGGATGGCCGAGAGGGTCCTCGATCCGTAACGGGTTTTGCTCGGTCTCTTTGCCACAGTTATAATCGTTTCTCGCATGCAACATTCGTAAAACACAGTAATAACACATATTAACGAAGTCGGTGCCGCCATGCTCTCGGAAAATTACAAGCACGCGTTCAAACATGCTAAATGACACGATTTTAAATGGAATCAATAAAATGGCACCGACTCATCGTAAAAATACGGGAAAAGCCAAGATCGAAGGGAAGGAGGCCATCAAGAGCCCAAAGGAGCCAAGTGAGCTCACGGCCCCTCTCCCTTGAGGAATAGTCGAGAGCCCTCATGGCTTCTTGTGGCCATGACGGTCTCTTTAACTTCAATTTAAGCTACTTCCCATCATGCTTGATTATTACACACATTCATCCATGCATATACATCACTACAAAGCCAAAATAACGAAACTAAACAAAATAAACGAAAGCATGCAATAAAACCGCCTTATCACCCCCACAAACCTAAGTAACTAAGAGTCCTAACTTTTTTAAGTCGTAAGAATGTTATACCTAACCTCGAACGCTTGGAGAATCGTCGGACAAATTGTCGGACGCACGCTAGATGCATGGGTGCACCGCTGGACGGTGCAGACCCGAGAAGCACAAAGGCACTCGGGAAAGACTCAACCAAACCAGGGGGCTCGGGATGCCTTCTCCAAGTCGGCACGGGATGGCACGACTCCTAAGAGGTTGCTTGAGGTGGCTATGGGTGGCTCGTGGCGTGCGAGAACCTATGCTAACTCGAAAACACAAAAGGAAACCGATGAGGCACAAAGGAAACTCGATAAGGAAAAAGGATAGGAACAAGTGGTTTGGTCAATTTGCACAGTGGCTCCTTGCTTCGAGAGGACCCCTGGTGGGTGCTTGAGGTTTTGTTTGAGCCCAAACACCAAGCCCTTGTGTGCTCAAGGAAGAGCAACCCCGAAAATGGGGCAACTACCCGAGAACAAATAAGAGGCCCACCTCTAACCTAAGCTGGAACCAGGTGCTTTGAGCTTCAAATGACAAAACTAATACCACCAATGGACTTGGGAGGTCGAAAACATGGGGGGTATGTATTTAGTTTGAGGCTCAGGCTAAGTCAGGTGGGCGGTCATTGGAAAACAGTTTGTTTTCTAGCAAGTTTTGCCTTGTTTTAGTGGGTGCAAGGACCTAGACGATCAGAGCTCTTGAGACTGCCTTTGAGAGGATTTTGAGAGAGAATGGCAAGAGTGGAAGTGATTAGCTTAATTATGCATAGGGCATATATAGAGGTGCTTAATGGTGCCATTGTGCAAAATTAAGTGCAATTAAGGGAAGATTAGGGCAAGGCCGGTTGCATTAGGGCTCTTAAGGGTCAAGAATGGTGGCTTGATATTTTGGAGCAAGTTGGTGCAAGTTGGCTTGGAAGAAGATGAAGCAAAATCCAAATTGTCTTGGGCAAGTCGGCCAAGAAGGGAATTGCGGCTAGGAGGGGCGGGCCGACTCAAACCAGTGGGCCCCACATGGTTTGGGGGTGGCTAGGGCGGCTAGGATGGCTGGCCGTGGGTCCCACAAGGCTTGGGGTTGAGTTGGGGAAGTTCGGGTCACAGTTTGTCGCGTGATCGAGTCTCGAGGTTCGAATGAATGAGGAATCAGTAATGCGCGTAAAAAGACGATTCAAACAAGACCAACATTGCCATGTTTGGACACTTGGAAGTATTTGAGTAGCCGTAGGTCCCACATGGCTTGGGGCGTGGATTGGAAAAGCTCGAGTCCTGCTTGTTCGTGCATTCGGGGCTCGTGGCTCAAATGAGCATTGAATAAGCAATGCATGTGCAAAACGATCCGAATGAGCCCAAATTCGTTATGTTCGGGCATTTGGGAATATTTTGTGTGACCTGGGAGCTTGGGGCTAGTTTTGCTCGATTCGAATGTCCAGAACCAAAATTGAACATTTATGTTGCCTATTTAGGGGTCTGTGTGCTACACTGCTCATTTTAGCATATTTTGCACTTTATGTTGGCCAAATGACCGTTTTGCCCCTGCCCAAGGGTCGAGGGTTGGTTTTGCTCAGCTTGGATGACCGGAGCCAAATTGGTCTTTTGTGTCGTCTATTCGCGTATCTGAGCGCTATATTGCTTGTTTTGGCATGTTCTGCATCAGGCGAGTCAAATGACCATTTTGCCCTAAGATTTGCGGTTGGTGCTCACATGGTGCCCTAAGGGTGTTTGGACATTCCTGAGACATCGATGCTCCCTGTTCTGTCAAAACAGGCCTTGTACTATTTGTTGGGCGCGTGCACTTGAACTCATTTTGAATTGGCTTGGGAAACTTAGCTGATTCTTTGAATATACTCGGGGCAAATATTCGATTTGGCACCTAGCATTTTGACGTGCTTGGTGATCGCTTTATGCTCTGTTCTGTCAAAGCTGACCTCGACTATTCGTTGAACACGTGCGTTTGTGCCTATTTTGGACTTGCTCGGGAAATATGACTGATTCTTTGAATGTGCCCGGGTGAACCTACAGTTTAGCACCAAGGAGGACTTTGATGTGCTCTGTGGTCCTGGGTGCGATTGAGCCCAAATTGGATTTGCCCAAGAGATTTGCATGTTTTCCTGAGTATGCTTGGGGCGGATTTCCAATCTGACTCTGGGAGGGGTTCCCAGACTCTCCCACTGAATACTTTCTAATGCTCCTGTCATCTTGGAATCAAATGCCCTTTTTGGTCTCTTTGGGTTGCCTTGATGCTTCTCCTGTAACTCCTACTTCATATTCGTGTGCTTGCCCCCTATTGACTTGACTATGAATAGTGGTCCGAGCATTACTGGGCCTTGTTCTGCTATATTTGTCAGGCTGTAGTCAGATTTGCCGCTGATGCTCTCTCCGGGAGTTGGTGCTGACAACCACGTCACCATCCTATGAGTGTTATGTGCAGTAAACATGACATTAGTACCCGAAGCACTCTCAGACAAGACTTCAGAACCTGTAGACTGTTGATGAATCTCAGGAGCGAGAGCTGTATGAGTAGAGTTTTGGGATGCAAGAGGTTTGGATAAGGTTGGTGGAATTGGAATATGGGCAGTGGAATTAGATGAAGGAGGAAGAGATATACCAGGAGCAGATGCAGAACCTAAGGAGAGCCTCTCCACTTCCACCGAGATAGGCATACTAGTCCTGTATGGAAAATTTGACTCATCGAAAACAACCTCAGTAGATATAAAAACACAACCAGTAGTAGGGTGAAGACACTAATACCCTTGATAGTGATAAAGATATCTAAGGAAAACACAGGGCTGAGATCAAGGTTCTAGTTTATGCCGTGTGCAAGGACGCAAGTACGACTAGCAGAGACACCCAAATACTTGTAAATTAGAGTAATCGGGTTTTTGGCTATGAAGAATCTCATATGGGGATTTGAAATTGAGAGATTTTGTAGGTAGCTTATTGATAAGATATACGGTTGTTTCAAAAGCATAATCCCAGAATTTTTATGGGAGTTGAAGAATGAAAAAGGAGAGTCAAACCCAAGTCAACGATGTGGCAGTGTTTACGCTCAATTGAACCATTTTGTTGGGGTAAATGAGGACAAGAGATTCTATGGAAAATTCCATTGTTCTGCAGTTCAGCTTGAAAATCTACAGAGAGAAATTCCTTAGCACCATTTGACTGAAAATATTTGATTCGATGTCCATAAAGATTCTCAACTTGAAGACGAAACGTACGAAGTACGTGAAGTACATCAGATCGAGATTTTAGGATGTAAAACCAGAAGAATTTATAATAATCATGAATAAAATGAATATAGTAATGATAACCAGTATGAGAAGTAACAGGTGCAGAAGCCCCCAAATATCGACATGAATAAGCTCAAATAAAGAGGTTGTTTTATTTAAAGTTGGTGGAAAGGATGTATTTATTATTTTTCCTTGTTGACATGTAGAACATACATGATCAATATGTTCATTATTAAGGGAACAAGAGGAATTTAATGCATGACGAACTACATGAAAAGATGAATGAATGAGGCATTGGTGCCACAAGACATTGGAACAAGAAGTGGAAAGATGAGCCTAAGGACTGTTAGAATGCCTGCCTCTCAGGTGGAAACAGTAGAGGCCATTCTTAACTGGTCCAATCATAAGCTCTTGGCGAGTATAAAGATCCTTCACAAGAAAACAATCCAGGTGAAGCTCAAAAAAACATTTATTATCCTTGGCAAACTTGGATATAGAAATTAAATTTTTAGAAATATGCGGTGCATAAAGAATATGATTCAAGTTTAAAGGACGTTGGGAAGATTTAATGGTGGATGAACCAGATGCTAGAATCGGGAGTGCTTTACCATCACATATGAAAACATGGTCCGAAGTGGGGTTATCATCATGAAGTTTAAGAGTGGAAAAATTGGATGTCACATGATGGGTTGCACCTAAGTCCATATACCAGTCCAGGTCATGAATTCCCGTAGAGGAACCATGGGTCAGATGAGCCTGAGCACCAAAAACCTGACAAAACGGTGTGGTATGACTTGGCCTGTTACACAACTGACAGAGGACCATGGATTAGGGCCCAAAATGCTGAACTACACCGAAACAGGGGCTGCTAAATGGGATTGGGCCACGAGCAATGAAGTTGGGCCTAGAAAAAGGCCCAGCGAGAAGGCACGAGTCACGAGTTTAACTCGCATGCACTTGATCCAAACCGGAATAGACAGTCGACCCGAAGCTTTGAATTTTCTGCACGTCCGACTCGAAGCCTTCACCTTTCCTACCCAAGACCTGATTAGGGTAAAATCCACCTTCTCTGTTCGATCCTTCACTAGAGAAGGTCCTTCCGAAGCCCTGTGAGTCGCCTTTGCTCTTTCCTTTCCCTCCTTTATTGTTACCCTTGCCACCTTCGTTTCCGCGACCTCCCTGATTCCTGCGGCCACTGGTATAGTGGATTTCAACCAAAGTCGAGCCGAGGATTCCCAAGAGAGGGGCTGAAGAGCTATCTGCGAATTCTTAGTCGCTGCATAAAGTCATCTATCTTCATGGCCGACTAGGAGGGATTGGAGCTTGTTAGTGCTCATCATAAGCATTTGCTCCGACTGGGCGAGAACAATCATTTCCCAATTGGGACCAAGACCCATGTAGACGCGTCTGTTGATTTCAGCAGCTGATTTCAGTTTTCCTAGCTGAGCGTATTTCAAAGCTTGTTCCTTGATTGAGCCGACGAATTTAGCCATTGATTAGTCTCCTTTAGGTCTCGCCACTGTTAATCAAGAAGATCTTCTTGAGCTGCAGTTTGGGTTAGGAATGCGGTGGTTAAGGACATCCAAGCTTCATGAGAAGTCTTGGCAGAGAGGATTGTCACCCCTACTTCTTCTGTGATTGCTAGCATTATGTAAGTGAGGGCAAAGTTATCCCTTGATTGCCAGCTGAGATACTCGGGATTAGATATGATTGCTCCATCTGTTCTAATTTTTGCTTGGTGCCGCGATTCTGCCTTCGACATAATGAAGAAGTCCATAGGTTGTGAGCAATGGAGTCATTATTGTTAGGAATTGGTGTATGCCCTAGAGGCAATCTATCATCAGTTCTGTAATATGACATGTATTTCATTATATTACGAGACATTTATGTTATTGTGTAGATTGCGCTAAATATGATTTTACACAATAATGTCCTTGGAATAGTAGGTTCAATAGGCATCAAGTGTGACTTGATTGTGAGATCCTTTAATTACCGAACATTATTCCTAAATGTCCCTAGTCAAAGTATTATCGTTAATTAGATAACGATAATACGGTTAGACTAGTGTTGGTGTTGATTGATGACCAAGTCTCACAGGTCATGGATATGGAAATATCAAGTCACACCACATGTATACATTAAGAGTAATGTGTATTGGATTGATCCACCATGAGATTGTTACATGGGTTGTTACGTGACTGTCATTAGCATATCTCAAAGTGACTATAGTGTAATTGTCATTTGACTTGAGGTCACCATGGATTTCTACATGTAATGTCATATACTTTGATACTGTCAAACGCTACCGTAACAGGCTGGTTATAAAGACAGTTGTTGGGTATATCACAGAGCATGAACAGGAATGTGAGTGACCAAGATAGGATTTGTCCCTCCTACGAAACGGAAGCGATATCTCACGGCCACTTGGTGGTTAAGTCTAAAAGTGTATGCATACATAAATGAGTCAATATAGCGATATCGAGCTCATTTGTTCTAATAGACTTACCCGGTAAACCAAGAAAGAGATATTGAGCCATACAAGGATGTCATCAACCATGCCTTGGGCTCAATAGAGATATAGAGGACAATGAATTATATTACATGGTAATGTAGGTCACGAGGTTCGTCGAGAAATTGACTTTCCGATTACTTGAATAACAGTGATGCATTGCTAGATGCCGCTCACTGTTTGTAATATTGAAATAGAGATTTCGATATTACTATCAACGTAATTGGAACCTACCGGGTCACACACGACGACTAAATCGATGGGATATTTTGAAACAATAAAATCGTCTAATAGAGATTAGATGATTTATGGTGCGACCGATTAATCGGATATTTAATGAGATTAAATTTGTCGATTAATTAGACTCGATTTATTAGATTAAATGGACCCAATTGATGCACGATGCATATGATGACACACGGCTTTTATTTGGATGGACATGTGCATGGACACATGTCACTTGGGGACATTAATTCCCCTCATCCCACATCGGCCGTGGGAAAAGAAATGACCTCTCCATTTGCTTATAAAAGCAGTAGAAGGGGATGGATTCAATTAGTGTGTGTATGCTTTATATGTATATATGTGAGCATATATATATATATATATATATATATAATTTGAGTTGAATTATTCAATTCAAATTAGGTCCATTAGTCTAAAAATTTCGGGTGTCGCATCGGTGTTTCTTTCGAGTATTGGACGCTAGCACCGCCGATCTCGAAGACTCGTCGACAAAGTCGGTGTGGATACCAGTAGAGGCATCACGCGTGGGGCGCTCGGTCGACAATATTAAATATTCCATGTACGCTTTTATTTACTCTTATTCTTCTAGTAGGTCTCTGAATTAGTTTCACGGGTAGAAAATTTTGAATTTCTGTTCCTTTTTCGCTTCCGTTGGCCCTGTGAAATTAGCAATTACTCCTTTGCAATACAAGTAGCTCATGCCTTTAGTTTGACAGGGATAGTTGGAAATGATGTAGGAAGGACAATGGAGATTGAGGACGAAGAGGGTAGAGTAGTGGGAGTTGAGGATGATGAATTATCAGCCATTTGTGCACAAGAGATAGGTCAGGGAATAGATAGGTAAGTTAAGGGAAGAAGGCGTACCAAGAAGGAGCGGAAGCATGCCACCTAGTTGGGAGTTACCCGGTGTAGCTTTGATACTATAAAGGAATGGGCACTGAATGGCTGAATCCTCACTCATGAGGTGTTAAATAAGCACTGTATATTACTATCTAGGAAAGTACATAAATGTGTATTGATTACATGCCTAATATACAACAAGTATAAATGAAAAACTATGATTTCATATTATCCTTTGTTAGACATCATGTTCCTTCAAAAAATGAAATAATGGTTTTTCTATGACAAAAATGTATGTCTGTGTATGACCATAAAATTTTAATAATATCAAAATCTTCTGAAAGAACAATATAGTTGTGCGATTCCTTTTTTAAGTAACGTTTAGATTGTTTTTGTCAATTGTCACAATTTATCTTTTTATGGTACATATAAATAAGGGTTAATTGCATCGATGGTCCAAAAAGTTTTATTAATGTTTCAGATTGGTCCAAAAAAATTTTTGTTACTTGTTGGTACAAAAAATTTTAAAACCGTTTCAACGTAGTGCATTCCGTCAATTGCTCCTGACGCAGTTAACATTTTACTAACGTGGCGTTTCCTATGTGTCACTTTTGTTACATGGAACCAATCATAGTTCACCACGTCATTTGAGAGGACATAAAATCTGAAAAAGTCCAATAAAAATACATGAAAATATAAAAATATAAAAATTAAATTAAATTTGAAAAATAAAAAAAAACATTTAATTTTTAAATTTTTAAATTTAAAATTAAAATTATTTTTAATTTAAAAGTTTTAAAATTTAAAATTATTTTTAAAAGTTTTTAAAAAGTTTTTAATTTTTAAAATTTTTAAAATTATTTTTAAAAGTTTTTAAAAAGTTTTTAATTTTTAAAATTTTTAAAATTATTTTTAAAATTTTTAAAATTTTTTAAAATAATTTTTTATTATTATTCTAAAATTTTTACTTTTTTTGTATTTTTTTTTCTGTGTTTTGTTGGACTTTTTCAGATTTTATGTTCTCTTAAATGACGTGGCCCATTATGATTGGTTCCACGTAACAAAAGTGACACATAGGACGCGTCACGTCAGTAAAATGTTAACGGCATCTGGGGCAATTGACGGAATGTACTACAATGAAATGGTTTCGAAACATTTTATACCAATAAGTTACCAAAAGTTATTTTGGACTAACCTGAAATATTCATGAAACTTTTTGGAGTACCGGTGCAATTAACCCTAAAAATAATTATGTGGTAGAATTACACTGGGGTACCAAAAAAAACGTGAGAAGGAACTAAAGGGTATTACTTCCCATATCGCGATATAAGACTCATCTTGGTAACTGAGATGTGTTAAATGATAGTGAATACATACATGGTCATAAATCGACGGGGCACAAAATTTAAAAATATTGTAAGAGAATGCATATGTGCATTTTCTCATTTGGAATTTGATAGAAAATAGAAGGTACTTTCGAAGCTAAATAGTCAGAAAAATAACTAAAGAAGTTGCATATTTTCATATATTGTATAGATAGTCGTTCATAAAAATAAAGTAAAGATTGCGGACCATAACCGATGGAATAAGGATTTGAATCGATGCATGGATCTCTTTACTTCGGGAAAAAAACCCGTCATAGGTGGCCAACATCTACGCTATCTTGAGGAGGTTTCGAAGTTTTATATGGAACAGATTCCTGAAAAACTTTGAAAGGATTGACTTTCCAAGATTCGAATACCAGAAAAGGACCCACGACTTGAATCAAGAGAGTAGAGTTGTTTCGGTGTATAAGAAGGTAAACTTTTAGAGTTAGTGAGCAAACTAACGTAAGTAATTTCTTAAAAAAAAAAACTCAAAGAATAAGGTGTAAATATGTTTTAAAATGTCAAAAATTTGGAAGGATGGACTACCATCTTCAGACATCGGTCTATCTCGTAAAATGATTTCCACCCTCAGGCCTTGCCTACTACCCGGAAAAAAAAATTAAAAAAATTCCACCATCAGACCTGCCGAATGTGAGGGACCGACATATAACTTCCCATGCTTTACACAAAAGGCCCTTGATCTGCCACGGTCTCTTCTTTCGGCAATTTATTGGAAGATTCTTCGGTTGAAAGATGAAGGATGAAAGGAAACACGGAAGTTTCTGAAAGATGGCCAAAATAATTTATTACTGGCAATAAAATCAGAGAAAAAGGCAAGATGACATACCGGATGACAGCATTCCATTCGTCAATGGTGGACTCTATCAGGCAGTGCGCATTATGCACCCCGAAACTGAAATATATGGGAAGTTTCGGTTGGTGGCTAGTGAAAGTGGACAAACCAAACGGTGTGATTGATTTTTTGAATGGTCTTTTTAATTTTATTTCTCGTTTCAGTTTTTAATTGTACTTTTAATCAGCAAACTCTAACGGAACAAAAATCAGCCTGAAAAGTGTACGCTGGATAGGAACCGAAATTAAGGGCATTTTTGGAATTTTAAACTATTGTATGGGTATTGTGGGAATAGAAATGTGAAGAAACAAAATGTGAATTCCTATAATTTTCAAATTATTGGAATTTTCAAGAGCAACATTTATTTGATAAACATGTGCGTTTCAAAAATTGGCAATTGATACAGGAGTTAATTTACATGAGAAGGTGCAAGTGGTTATTTATAAAAAATTATATTGAAAAGACACTTATAAGGATATAGGTGCATACTATATAAAGTATAAAAATTTATTATATAGAAAGACGGATTTTTTTTTTTATTTCAGCGAGAATATGAAATTGAATTTAGTTTGTAAATATATATGTAAAGTTGTTTTGTTTAGTTTGTGTTTGGAGGGAGAGGTTTAGGATGTATTCACGAGAGAGGTTTATTCAATGAAAAAGGTTTGTTAAAAAGATGGCTAATGGTGCAAAGGCTTGATTTATATGAGAAGGCGTAAGTGGTTAATTTTTTTTTTAAGAATCACATTGAAAAGACACTTATAACGATATAGACACACATTTTAAAAAGTATAAAGGGTATTTTTTGGAAAAGTAAATGTAAAAAAATACAATAGTGAGCTTTACACTTTTTTATTTGTAATATATTATTAGAAACATGAATTTTCTGGCTGTGAATAGTGAGAAGTTCGACATATAATTTTCAATAAAATTAGACTAATCTTAAATGATGTTTTAGTAATTTTGTATCTAAATGTCTTACTTTATAAGTGTAATATGTTTATTTAAGAATGCACTACAAAATTAATCACTTTTTAAAAAAAAAATTTGTACACTTTTTTTTTCGGTGGATCAATGGAAGTGTAACTTTTAAATGTTTTTTCTTTATATATGACCACGAGTTAGGAAATTAGTGGTTTTTTATTTTTTTGTTTGTAAAACCTTATATTTGAAAGATTGATTTTAATTTTAATATCATATCTCTTGTATGCAGGCTGCAAGAGCACAATACTGGGTGAACCAACCAAAGACCGTGCAAGTTGGCCTCAAGGGATTTCGAACCTGAAATGGATTGAATATTTACACTCCTTTTTACCACCAATCCAAACCCACGAGGTAATATTGTGTGGGCTCATATTTTCATATATTTATATCATTCTCTCTATAATATATTCCAATAATTGGTTTCAAATTTGAAACAATAACCTCTATGACGAATAGTATTATTGTAATTATTTTGCAACTAACAGTGTCATTTAGTATATATTTATTGCATATTTAACTGTTAATACGTTTGAGGAATTTATGACAAATATTTTTTTATTTATTATAAGGGAGGCTCATGTGCCTAATATAAAGATAGGAAATTAAACGAAACAAAGGGGCACATACGTCCCACTGGTGAGGATTGAATTCAAGACCTCTTAGTTTTGAGTCGGTTTCTTGGACACTGCTCTAAGACCCCTTCCTCAAATGTGCTACATTTAATTTCTTGAAATTTGATTTACACATTTTATCCTAAATTTTTTAATGTAAAATGTAGCTAGTAGTACTGTACAATATAGATATAGATGTAAGGCTAGCGAGGAAGAATTCGATTA
This sequence comes from Punica granatum, assembly GCF_007655135.1. Lineage (NCBI taxonomy): Eukaryota > Viridiplantae > Streptophyta > Magnoliopsida > Myrtales > Lythraceae > Punica > Punica granatum. Next base: position 26,161,538 of record NC_045130.1, on the reverse strand, counting down.
TCTAGGCAAAAAAAAAAAAAAAGTATTACTATCTCGGCAAGAGCGCATGGGATTCAGTCCTGTCTTACTTGGCATGCATGGTGAGCGCGAGAAATCCCAGGTCGAGAAAATACAAAAAGAAATCTTACTACCTTTTAACTTATACTATTTGAGTTAGATATAAGATTCAATCACTTCTGGGCCATTGAAAATTTAATGTAGATAAGATTGTTTTCTTTATAGTAGTATTTAATATATATATATATATATATATTAAAATTGCAAAAGTTTGTATAAATTTTTAAAACCTTCCTATACATTTTCAAGAAAGAAATCAATTGCTTATGAATATACATATACATATATATATATATATAATTTGAAAAAACTTTAAAGTTGAAAGTTCATGGAAAATGGGGTTGCGGAAGCGTCATTCATTTTCAAGTGGTGCATTACGTAATACATAAATCAACGGTAAACGAATCTACACTCGAAACGATCTATCAAAGCCGATCTTCGACTAGTTTACCCCTAATCTATATCTAGAATTCCCCTCCCGAATTCATCTACACTATTGAAATCAATACAATTGGTGATTAAGCAATTGCAAGTATTAAACACGGAAATAGACTAAATAGAATATAATGATAACTCACTAGATCAAAAGAAAATAAACAAATTAACAACATGCGGGTACAATTGCAATTCTAATATATGAAATTAACCCATAAGAATGAATAACACACACAAGAATTCAACCCAAACATTGAGATTAAAGGGAAATTGACAAGAGTCTAAGATAATATGACATAATCGTGCAACAAGAATGCTAAAACCCAAATACTTCTCCCTTTTGAATGCGCCTCTGTTCCTTGTACCATCCACACCATTCTCATGCCCAAGTCTTGTGCTTTTATTGGGGAAAAGCTAAAACTGTCAAATAAAATCCAATAGATATTCTTAAATCTAATTTCCATGTTTAAGAGCCTTCAACTTCTTAAAATTAAGTACAAAGGGAAATCTATTAATACCTTTTGTTCTAATCTTGGCCTTCAAGATATTCCATATGATATTTCCTTGTAAGAGAATCTTCGAGCATTCCAAAATAAGTCGGAATTGTAAAAATCTTGCATCAGGTTTTTGTGCTCTGTCAGTGTTGCAGCATTCTCACCTATGCTGCGGCATCGCCTGAACTCGTCCATGTTGCTCTCAGATTGTGCTGCAGCATCCTTCACAATGCTACAACATCAACTGATTCAAGTTTGAGTCTTCCCTACCACTACACCATGTCCCTCGAAAAGAGAACAAATAAATACCAACATCTAACTAAAACAACCATAACGTTACAAAATCCTACCAACTAACTACAACATGAAAATCAACCTAAAAAGAACTAAAATTAAATTAAAGTCGATCAACTAAACATAATTTATGCAAAAAGACATGCTAAATAACTTTAAATCCTAGAGTTATCATATATATATTAAGGGAATTTACCTAAAATGGCTCATGATTTACCCGTTTTGTCAAATCTATCACATGGTTTACTTTTTGTATCAAATCTATCACGACGTTATATTTTCCGTCGACATCTAACGGTTGTCCTGACGTGGCGTCCATGTGGCAAGTGTGGCCCACTATCCCTCCACGTGCCACATCAGCACGGCGGTTATGTTAGTGATATGCCCTAGAACCTGATTTATGTATTTGGATAATTTCTTTTATGGCAATAAAGTTTATTCTATTATTCGTATATTGTCTATATTTATTAGAATAAAGTCCTTAAGATATTTTGAATACTTCATTCTTAAGAGTTAAGAATATGAGTGACGAAATAATTCGATAAGAATATCTTTAAACTGTTCATCATCGTAGGAGACTTAATTGGACATTATTTCTCCAGATAGATCGTCACCACTGTCTGTTTCCATGATTAGTATACAGATACTAATGAAAATGGAGTAGTGAGTCTCATGCTATCTGATAACTGTTATCATCACAGATATGTAGATACTTATATTATAAGTAGTCGAACGTGACGTGCAGATAATATTCATACGGTAATTTACTAATGTCAATGAATGTTATCTGGATTGTATTAGTGCATATAGTCCTTAGACCTGAGATGAAACGCTATCTCAAGTATAGGTGATTAGGATTTGCTACTGCTAATATATTTGTGCTTAGCATGAGAATTAGGCAGATAATGGTTATAGTTAGTTATACTTGGAGTTAGGTGTCCGATCAAAACGAAATTCACTAACTTGAGTAAACAGGAAAAAAGTCTTATGGATTTGAGTTTTGTTCTGGATCGAGAAATCCTCGGTCGAGGTAGATAGACTCGAATAGAAAAGAGTTTATGTTCAAGTACTACAGATCTAATAATGAAATTAGAGAGTCCATATAATCGACTATAGAATTTGGCATTTACCGTAACTCTAGTTAGATCGAGATCTTGTAGTGAAGGGATTCAATGCATGGCATATACAATCAGAGGTTCATCAGAATGTTTCAATTATACATTCGTCATCATTTGGATTGTCACGATATGTTGCTAGGTATAACTCGTGAACTTTGGGAACCAAGGACATTTTGGGAATTATGCTTTTGGTTACAGAAAGAGTTTCTGGTAGTGTCAAATGAGTTAATACTATAATCTCATTGCCATTTGATGATGAACTTAGTTAATCACACACATTAAGCGTGTTTAAACCGAGAAAAGAATTAATTCTAATTAAGGAAATTAATTGGGAATTAATTATCGAACGAGGCTTGCAATGTGGTTGCAAGGGTGCTCGCACATCCTGAAGCCGAGTTCAATATCAAGGATAAATCTAATTAAGGTAATACGATGGTTTCCTTATTTGGAGAATTTCTATAAATAGATTGTCTATTAATGAAAACTCGTGTGAAGGACTTGTTTGATATTTCTTTCTTACAACAAGGGCAAGTCATTGGATGACTTAAGTGTGAGGACTCATTTGTGATTTATTAATTAATGTGGATTAATTAATAATTACATTTTAGTCCATAGGGTAAAGATATATATAAATATGTTCTTACAGATAACCATATAATACAATCGATCATAAACCAATATTAGAGAGAAAGAGAGAAGGTTTCGACTGAGGCAATAACAGAAACTCAGCCGCACAAATCCCAAGGCCGATCGGAGTTCTTTTTTGTTCCAGTTCGGCGTTTCGGTGTTATCCTTAACGTTCTTAAAGAGATTCTTTCATTCCGTGACGATTCCGTTCGAGATCAGTGACTTAGATCGGAGTGTACGGGTCGAGAGAAGTCTAATCTCGGTGGAAACGTGCTCGTGTGGACGAACTAGAGACCGGACACTTGGACGGTTAGTTTGGTTGACTCGAATCAACAAGGTTAGTATAAAAGTCTGAACTTTTTTTGTAGATTCGATATGTGATGTTGTCTATTCGTTTAGAAGACGATTCTTATGTCAAGATATGATGTTGAAGTTTTCGATTAAAATGAGCATGCGATAAAAATTTAATTTTTACCGTAATTAACTTTTTCGCTGCGCATGTACTCGATTTTCTAACAGGTTAGATGTTGACAAAAAATATAACGTCGGAATATATTTGATGCAAAAAGTAGACCATGTGATATATTTGACAAAAAAAACATATGATATATTTGATAAAACGAGTAAATCATGGATCATTTGGGCTAAAAATTCTTGTATTTTATACATATTTTATACTTATATATATGTTCACTTTATTCACATTCCTTTATGTTGATTTATGATTGGGGTAACTATTAACATCACTACCACTTATAATAAAAAAGAAAAAAGAAAAAACAATTAACATCGCTGGACATCGAGTTTGAGAGAAGTACAATATATATATATATATATATATGTCCATATTTTTAATAAGTGGCGTTCTTATTATTAACGCTAAGAAATATTTGCAGGTGGGACCGCAAATCCAAGATTACAAAGCCAAATTTAAAAAAGGCAAATATTAAAAGGGACTCAAATTCCTAAAGCTCCCGCCACAGACGAATTAGGATGAGCATAAAGTAAATTCTAGGGAAGGAAATCATAAAATTTTCATTGAGCATATTAGCGATTGATTCGTCTCTAATTTAAAATTTAAAATTTGAAATTGATAAATTATGTTACATAATTTTTTTATAAACTCGTAAATTTCTATTCAATGTTTAGGTACGAGACAATAACTCTTAACAAAAACGGCTTTCATCCTTATCATTTGAAGAACATTTTGCCGGAATCATTAATCTGACAACATCTGGCGCTTTTCTGGCCCGCTTTGAAGTTCCACCTTATGTACGGTGTATTGTCTGACACATTTGGTTTTCTTTAAATATTAAGCCGTTGACAATTAAATTGATCTGCGATTCGCCACGACGTATCAAAAATACTGTTTTGCTCAAATGAAAGCAATGAAATGAATTTATTCCTCGAGTAGAAAGACACGACACGACCTTTTACCCCAAAAAAAAAAAAGAAAGACACCACACGACCAATGGGGTGAGAAACTCATGCGCACGAAGGATGAAGCAAAGTCTGCGGTGGATATTATGGATGAAATTAAAATAAGTGGAAACGACAGCCTGTCCCTACCTTTTCCAACGAGTGTGACCGTCACGTGCTGCTAACCGCCCGACACACTCCGCTCCAGCCCTCGGACGACCGACACTTGGTACTCCACGTGCTCTCTGACTGTGGGGCCCACTGGAAGCGCCGATGTCAGATTCCTTGGTCCCGCAGTTTCTTCCAATAGCTGACGGAGAGTCAACTCCGTCTTCCTGCTGCCCCAACGAGCTTATCCGCTTCGGCACTTTCTGATGCTGGCGTTACGGCGCCGTTAGTGGGTTGCCACGTGGGACTGGAGGCCCGTGCGTGGCTTCATCTTTGGCCAGAGTAGTGGGATCAACGTGGAATAATTTAGTAATTTTTACACAAAAGAAAAGGCTTATTGTCTAAGGTTAAGTGCGTATTAAGTCGCAATATATGCTATTTTTCAAGTATATCCTAACATTTGAATTAACGCAGAATAAAAATATGGCTTCTAATTTTGCTAATTAATATAGCCCTTTTTGACAATCGTTCTCGATATACTTTTCTTTTTGTTTTTTTCCTCGGTGGATCGATACCTTTTTTGTGCCGCCCAGTTATCTTTCGAATTTATGGTGTGAGAAGAATAATTAGTAACAGCTCACTGGTAATCACCCCAAACCCCCACTAAAAGTTCGTTTGGGACTACGGTGGGAGGTTTCATGATCACTTTTTCTTATAATCTTAAGCAGATTTAGTATTTAGTGAGAGTTTTTGAAACTATAATTTAGGTCGAAATTATGATTGCAAACGTGATTTTCTCAAGCAAGTTAATAGATGCTTATAAAATTTATTTCTGCTTGTTCTGTTTCAAGTATTAATAATTGTCTTTTTTACTTTCAGCAGTTTTTAATTGTTACCTCCCAAACGCTTTTGCTTATTCTAAAATCAAGCATTATTTTTCAGCAATTATATTTCCGCACTTATATTTCAGTAATAGCACTATCAAACCAAGCCTAAGGTCATTATTCTAATCTAAAAATCTCTAGTGACTTTACGAAAGATTTGATCTGCTTCTTGTGAATAGCTCGATAACTTTCTTTATTTTACGAGTCATTGCAGTGATGATAACAGAATAAAAGTCGATAGAAAATCAATAGAATTTCATATTAATAATGATTAGAAATCATAAACGTAATTCTGGAACAATTTATGTTGGGTTTGGTAACGGAGTTAAGTTTGATTTAATTTGATTTAGTTTGATTTGAAGAGATGAAGACAAAAGTAATTGAAAATATGTGACAGAATTTGAAGAAGAATATAAAATATAATGATTGTGTTATTGAATTGAGAAAAAAAAGTTAAATAGTTGAGAAAATTTAATATTAAACAATTAATTGTAATAATAGATAAGAAAAAGTATGGAAGAAAATTTAAAGTAAAAGATAAAAAAAATTAATAATTGTATTGTTGAATTGATGGAAAAGTTAAGTTAAATTAGGTTAAGTTAAGTTTGATTATGCAAACAACCAAGCGAACTTGTATTGAGATACATTATTAATTGTAAATGTTGCATCTTTTTATGCCGTTAATCCTTGTCTAAGTGAATACTGATGATACTATTATCATATTTAAATGGATAATGTGTCATGAGTACAAAGGCTTCAACAACCGTCATGTTGTTGGAACAATTATTTAAAATTTTTTAGCATAGAGAATCAGTGATCAACTTTATGCTGACGTCGGGTCATGTTATTGGTAGACGTCCTAGAAAACCATTGTTTTGATCCACCAAGAAATATTTTTGATACAAAGTAATGAAGACCTTGGCAGCATGTCGGTAGGAGCTTAAAAGAAACCATAGGACATATTACTTTTATGTTTCCAGCTAGGAAGAGAGGAAAAAACTCATGCACTTTGGAGCATATAAATGTTGAAATCTATAAAGTACCATTTGTATGACAACGAGATTTGGTGCATTAGCAACCTACAAAGATTTTTAATATGCAATGAAGGAATTTTAAATAAATAAGTACTCAAATTAGAAGGATTTAATCTAAAAGATTAACTTTGACGTGGTTTATTTATTTAATTCTCTCACGCTTCTCCTCATGCGTTGATTTGAATGGTGTTTAGAGGTTCATGGCGTGAAATTAATTAAATGAGAGCCAAACACGTGACGGTGTATCAAATCTATGCTATAATATCATATGAAATTTTGAGATGACCAAAACCCTCTAATTTAAAAGGTTCTCAAGGATGGGACATACTAACACATAAATGGATTCGAAAAAAAATACGCTTTGTATAAGAATCATAATATCATACACCATTTAATTATCAACCTCGGTATTGTGGCTTATATATACGATCATGTCAAACTTTTCCAATTTGAGTTGAGAGTCAAAAATAAAGGAATCCCAAACCGGACGAGAAAGGGGAAAATCTTGGGTTTATATAGGGTTTAGATACCACCACTTTGATAATTTAAATTATGGATTAGAGATGAGTGAGTTTCAACCCATACATGCCTAGTAGAAATTTAATAAGTATAAATATAAATAATAGAATTGATATTGTTAAATTATGCATTTAGGCGGCCACCTATGCACATTTGGCAAAATAGAGCATTCTTATGCATTTGTAACCGTCCGTGTTGATTGGTGATATGCATTTAATACCTATTGTGGATAACATAATTTTGATGGCATAAATATTCAATCAATATATATATATATATATATATATAAAGCTGTAATCAATGCATTAAATAGGGGTAGAAAAAAATGTCAAAACAATATAGGGGTAAAATAGTATAATTATTATTATTTCATATGTTGATATACTATATACATATATATTATGAAGAAAATATTCAAAAAGTATTAATATTTCAATCAATTATTATCATATTTTTATAAAATAAAAATATATTCATCATTTTAACAAAATAACCAATGCATTAAATAAGGATAGAAAAGAAAATGTTAAAATAATATAGGGATAAAGCAGTAAATTTTTTAGTAATTCATATGTTAATATACTATATATATATATATATATTTGAATCACTTATTATCATATCGTTAACAAATAAATATATTCATCATTTTAAGAAAATAAATAATCATTTATGCTTATATAAACTTAAAATTGATTTAAAAATTTTATCATTATAGCTGATCTTATAAAGTTTAATTAAGTAAAACTGTCATCTAAGTGACTGGAGTTTTATTTGGTTTTCAAATTAAAATTCTACTACACTTCATTCTACTCTATTATTCTCTCAATTCAATAATACAATAATTTTTTTATCTTTTTATTTTATTTAATAATAAATTATCTCACATACTTTTCTTAACCATTATTACTATTAATTTTTTAATACTAAATTCTCTCAACTATTCATTACTTTTTTGTCTTTTTTCCAATTTTATAATAAATTTTCTCATATATTTTTTTATTAACAATTATTACAATAAATTTTTTAATAATAAATTCTCTCAACTATTTGTCTTCATTTATTAGAGTGGAGTAAAGTTGAGTTATAATTCTACTCCGAAACCGAACGCATACTGGGTCATTTTATCTAAAACTGTTCAAACTTATAAAACTTAATATGTTAAATATTAGTTATAATAAAGACGAACAAGCAAACAATGAAGTATAAAAGTTTTGATAAACTTCAAGGTTCTTATTCTTTCATAAAACAAAACTTATAACCTAATCTAAAAGTATTCAATTTTTAAATTAATATTTCTTGGAAATTAATTTGATAGTTGCAATGATGTATATATTATATGAATTCCTTACTTAAGAACTTTCAATATATATTTAATATATGTTCTTCTATTACAAGTTTGAATTTATTGCATAACTTTTTATACACTAATTATAAATTCAAACCAATCGGTATTTTCATATTTAAACTTTTGTAATTGAATTTTCTTTATAAAATCTGTGCAACGCACGGGTCCAATAAACTAGTGTTATAATTAAAAAGAAACTAATTATTAAAAATATGAAGTTTTGAAATAATTTAAAATCATATACTTTACTATCTTATGTATGTAAAAGATATCTTCAATCTATATAAAATATATAAAGTTTGGGGCAATCACCGGAGACTGTCATTTATGCACATTTGGCATAATAGAGCCTTCTCATGCATTTGTAACTGCCCACATCGATTAGTGATACACATTTAATACCTATTGTGAATAACATAATTTACATGGCATAAGTATTCAATATTATAACTAAAAAGAAACTAATTATATAAAAATATGACTTTTGAAATAATTTTAAATCATATTCTTTAGTATCTTATGTATGTAAAATATATCATGAATTTAATTTAGTAAATTAGAGTGAAATAATTTTAAAATTTAAGTTAGAACTCAAAATAAATAAAAATGTTTAATGCCACAATTAAAAAGAAATTAATTATTACAAAATCAAAATTTTAAACAAATTTAACGTTATATACTTTATTATCTTATATATTAGAGTAAATAATTACAATGTTAATTTAAAATCTAAACTAAAATACTCAATATTATAATTAAAAAGAAACTAATTATTTAAAAATCATGAATTTTGAAATAATCGAAGGTCATATACTTTACATTGATGCCCGTAAAAAGGTATATCACATTTTAATTTAGTATATTAGGGTGAAACAATTAACAAATTTAAGTTAAAACTCAAAATAAGTAATATATTCAATATTATAATTCAAAAGGAACTAATTATTCAAAAATCATGATTTCAAAATAGTTTAACATAATATACTTTACTCTTATGTGTAAAACTATTTTGAATTTTAACTTAGTATATTAGAGTAAAATGATTTACAAATTTAAGTAACAACTAAATATAAACAAGAATATTTCATATTATAATTAAAAAACTATTTATTCAAAGATCGTAAGTTTGTAGATAATGTAAAACTATACACTTTAGTACTATTTATGTATGTAAAAATATGTCAAATTCTATTTTAGTGTATTAGAGTGAAGTAATTATAAAGTCCAGTGAAACTAAAAAATAAACATGAATTTTATATTATAATTAGAAAGAAACTAATTATTCAAAATCATGAATTTTATAGGATTTAGGTGTAGCAAAAAACTATATAGGATATAATTATGGTGCTAGCGATTCGATTGAGAGAGTGGTGGCTGCTAGCGAGCCTCCCATTGCCAACCTCCTCCCTTTCCTCCTTAGGGTTTTGATATTACTATTTTCATTGTTTTTGTTTTTCTAATAATGATCCCTTTACTGCTGGTTCTAGTGAGCCACATGACTATTAAGTTCCATGTCGACAAATTCCGTTAATAGTAACTAGAAAATCAAAGTTGTGCTAAATGAGTTACAAAATTAAAAGTGAGTCCATTTCCATCCAAAGGAAAATAATTCGTGCTAAAATTGAATAAAACGTGCGAAGTTCATGTTTCTTATTTTTGTTTTTTATTCTAATAAAAATACATGATTTTACGTTAATTGATTTAAAGAGGAATAGAACCAACGGTAATTGAACAAATCAAATAAGAATATCAAATTTACCATGTAAGCTATAATGTGTAACTTCAATTCTTTTCAAATTGATTATTTCACATGTTTCAATATATCCCATGAGAACAATGTCAATAGACAATGAAATCATATTTATGAAAATGATCAAGATATATGGATAATAATTTCTTAACTTTACATACGTAGAACAACTCATATAATTTAAGGTTTTGACCCGCGGCACCACGTGAGACATTTTGTTCTAGTACAGAATAAACCAAGAAACAAAAAACATATATATAATTAGGATGCAACCAGTGCAACGCCTCAGATAAAGAAAATATTTTCATCTATTTTTTTTCGTTTATCATTATAATTTAAGTTTTTGATAAGTCACATTAATTTAGTTACCAGTATAAAATATAGGTGAAACTAATGATAAATTTTCTAAATTTTCTAAAAAGTTATACTAATTAATATGTCATATGATATAAAAGTTAGCATTTTTCTCAGGGGTATTTACCTAAAATGGCTTATGGTTTGTCCGTTTTGTCAAATCTATCCTATGTTTTTTTTTGTCAAATCTATCCTATGGTTTACTTTTTGCAACAAATCTATCTCGACGTTATCTTTTCCATCGACATCTAACGGCCATGCTGACGTGGTGCCTACGTGGCAAGTGTGGCCCACTATCTCTCCACGTGTCACGTCAGCACGGCCGTTAGATGTTGACGGAAAAGATAACGTTGGGATAGATTTGATGCAAAAAGTAAACCATGGGATAGATTTGACAAAAAAAAGTATAGGATAGATTTGACAAAACAGACAAACCATGGGCCATTTTAGATAAAAATCCCTTTTTCTCACTAATCTTAATTGAAATTTTCAATATTTCTAATTAGAGAAAATTATGGTTGCAACATAATAGGCAATATGTCTCACTAATTTTAGGTGAAAACTGTACTAATGGTATAGGAGTTTGAAGTTCATTAAATGCATTTCATGTCATGACCAAGCCAATGCTCAAGTAAGGATTAGTCTTAGTCAATGGATGGTGTAATCTTGCGTATTAACGAAATAATTTAGGATATTTCTAATGTTACAAATAAAAATAGGGTTCTTAAATTGTTGATAAATTGAAATGGTTCCATACACCGACATAAATAATCTATTAAAAGAATAATAAAGCTATTGAAGAAGAAGAAGAGGAGGGAGGATCCCCTCTGATGAGAAAAGTTTGTTGCAGTTTTTGAAAAGGATACAAATAAAAAATAATGAAAAGTTTGTTGAAGTTTTTAAAACCGCAATATTTTGAGATACGTGGCACAATATTGTAAACATTATTTGAGGAAAAAAAGAGAAAGAGGATGTAGGCCCCCTATAGATTGGAAAAGTTTGTTGAAACTTTTAGAAAGAATACAAATGAAAAATAATGAAAAGTTTTTGTAATAAGAAAATACTAGGACATGTAGCACAGTGTTGAACACACAGACCTGCTTTAATGTATTGTATAAAATATAATAATAGTACCAATCCGTCGTCATTTTCTCCAAGTTGCATAAGTTTTGCCCCATTTGATATGCTTGAATGGAATGAAATGGAATAAATTTAAATAGAATGGCATATTATGAGTTTGGATGAAAAATGGTAATTTTTAGTTGATATAGGATACTCGATGAAATATAAAATAAAACCTTATACATCTATTTAACAAGACATTATTCCATTATTATCAGAACCAGATCCAGGACCGGCCGGTTGGACCGGTTGGACCAAGAATCGGCATCATGTCTGGTCCGATATGCCTAAAGGCCCAAGTTACAGAGTTGAGAAGTTAGACCCATTGAACCGGCCAGTTTTTTAGCAAAATTTCATTGAACCATCCGGTTCTATGGGTTTCCTATTTAGTTCTTTTAATGTAAAAATTGCTCGATTGTGTAATGATTTGAACCCATAACCCCTTACTTCCCATACTAGCGCCGCCATTACCTTCTTGTTCTTTTAACCCTACTTTTAAGTACTTATTAAAATCCATTATTTATTTTGGAGTAAGAAATATTAAATATAGACATTTTCTTATATTATCCTTATATTTTTTTGAAATAGTCATACTTCTACCTTAATTATCATAATTTTTTAATAATATGAATATTTATTTTATTTTAATTATACGTGCGGTCCGACCCATCGAACCCACGGTTGGACCTGTAAACCATGAACTCATACCCTTTCCAATTCACTATCCGGTCTGATTATGATAACACTGCATTATTCTAATTGATAAAACATTCATATTCATCTTCCTCATTTCGTTATTTTATTAAATTGGTGGGATGAACATTCCTTAATTTTTTTTTAAGAAATACAAGTTACATCAAGGTAAAAAAAATGATCATCGAGAAAAAGGCCTTAATGAAGTGGCATAAGGTAACGGTTCAGAATCAAGAGGTTATGAGTTTGATCCTCTTCAGCAGGACTTAAGTACCCATTTTCGGTTAGTTTGCTTTATTTTATATCTTTATATTAAGTCTCGACATCCCTTATGACTGAAGGAAAAAATCATTCCAATAAAATGACCATTTGTACTTTTACAAGTTTAAGTAAATAGTAATAAAATGAAGTGAAAAAAGAGATGTTAATTTCTTTATATTTTATTTAATTTCCTCCTATTAAACATAAACAAAAATAGCTTCAGGCCCACGCGTTACTCGGGTTTGAGAAATTTTTTACTTTTTGTAATTTTTAATTATTTTTTAGAGGACTTATAATATATTCGTGAATTAATCTAATGTTTTACTTTAAAATTTATAATTATTATTTGTAATTTTTAACATAATATTAAATGCCATAATTTTGCTTAAAATAAGATAATAAAATATAATAAAATATTAATTAAGAATTGAAAAATAGAGCTCATGCGTATTGCTCAATATTTTTAAATAATTTTTGTATATGTTTGATATATATAATAAGTTAAGTAATATAAGAATGAAAAATTTAATTGCAACAATCTAATTATACAAAAAACGGTATTGTAAAATATACATAATATTGTTTTATTATGAAAGGAAAATTTATCCAATAACATTAAGAAAAATAAAATTGCAATGATAACAAAAAGTAATTTGATTCGAATGAGATTATTATTGTAAATAAATATTACAAAAAAATGTTATACTGTATAAAATGTATGTTATACACATGATGTGAAATAAATAATATGATAGAACTAGTTATAATTTTAACTTAAATTTAAAATGCATAAGAGCATTCATGCCAATCATGAGAGAGTTGACTTGAGGCAAGATGTACAGAGAAATAAGAGTAGAAAGACAATTTTGTAAAAAACGAATATTCCAGTGCTCTATTCATAGGACCATATAGTACATTTAATTTAGAAATACATTTCATATTTCGAGAATATTCAAAGAGAATATTCCATACAAATAATATGGACGAATATCTAAAATTTGTTGAACCGATACATGTAAAACCTTGCAAAATTCGTTTAGCTTAAATTAATAGATACATGAATCTATTTCATGCAACGAACGGGTAAATGAATCTTTTTGTTAGAAATTTAATTTTTCGCGCGAGCCAAAAGGCAATTAACTACGACCTAAAAATGTGTCGTCTCATAATAAGCGCTTTTTGGCTTTTATATATTATAATAGATGAGTTTAGATGTCAAGATGAGCTGAATTTTTTTATGAATAATTAATAAATTATGGAATTTTTTTAAGGTGTGCCTTCCGTACACTAATATGCTTATGGTAAGTTATCTAGGAAAGAAATTGTCTGGTGGACGATTGAAATCAAACTTGGGGAGGCATAACAGCTCAATTGTGCGATAGAATTATGTTAGGGACTAGAAAATTGACCCGATCCGTTCGGTCCAACTTACAATTCTAGGCCCATATTGATACTCTAAATTGGAAAACTAAATCTTATTGAGTATATTTTCTTATCTATATCTCCTAATATCTATCATATTATCTCTAGATATATTCTTTCAATATATCATATGATATATTATTCTATCTCTAATCACATATATGACAAGTGCATCTACCTGTTTGTTATTAAATATTATGCACAGACTACGATATCCCGATACAGATATCTTCAAACTCATATAAATAGCTTTTTAGGTACCTCTAAACCCTAAGTTCAATTCTTTTACCTTTCTTTGATACATTCTCATTTAATCATCAGAGAAGGGAATCGGGATTCCCTTCTGTTCTTTCCTTTTTTTGCAAGTCACTCGAGGCTTGTGGTTTGCGTGTGATCAAGCTCCGAAAATCAAGATCCTGACATTGGCGCTATCTTTGGGAAACGGAAAGCCATATGCATTGGCTATTTTCCATCACATCGAGGAGTGACAATTCTTACAACAAGAAGCGAAGCAAACCTCAACTTGGGAATGTGGGTTGCGTACCCCTCGCGACAAGTTGCAGGGACCGATGTGGCGGAGTCGCCCAGCAGGGTTACCTCGTGACGGTCGCGACTCTCCTCGCGAAAGATATACAACACCATTGCTCTGGGGATTTCACAAGCTAAGTCCCCACCTTTCAACTTTTGTTGTCATGTTTGGTCAAAAAGAAAATTTTGACATTCAAAATTCAAATCAAAGTTTACTTTGTGAATCTTGCCACAAGTCCGATGAATTCCCCTCAATTTCGTCACATCATAATTTTTTGACTTTCCTTGACAAAATTTAATATCTTTCCTAATTCGATACTTCGATAATCATTAAGCCTAAATTTTCATCACGAAATACATTGTTTATCTCTCGAGGATTAGGGATTTGCAAAATACTGATCCACTAGGGGGCTACACCATATTTTCCTCCAATGCGACATCCGACAACGATGCTGACATCTTATCCTCGAGGATGCCAGACTCTTCGCTATCAATATAAGGGAGACGTGACGATCTTGATCATCCTTGCGAAAATAATTGCACCCTCGAGTTGATTGTGGATCAGTCCATCCATTGTGCAAGAAAAAGAGTCACCATCGCATATCACTCGTTGATCTCCCACATAGCTCGATGACCCACACGTCATTCGAAGACCCCCACTTAAGGCAATCATTCTCATAAATGAAAAAGCTTTCACCCAATGCACAGTCTTTCTTGCAGGTTGACTGTAAGATCCAGCTTTGACAAGATGCTGGCATCATGTGACTAGCGCCATCGCCGCCTAACTCTCTAAGGACGTAGGCCTCTAGTTTCTACACCAATGGATTAAGGGGTTTATGCTTTCTATATCGAAGGATCCCGATAAGCATTCGCTATCTACAGTGAATGAGCCCTCGCTTTCTACAGCGAGAGGCCCTCGTTTTCTATTGTGATGGGTTTTCTCACCTCTCGCTCAACACCACGTTCCTAACTTTTTACACCGATGATACAGTGGCCTTTGATGTCTACAACGAAGGGCCCCTTACTTTCTACAGCATGGGATTCCTCGCATCCATTTGGGGACCACGACCATCATTTTCTACAACGGTGGATCTTGGCATTCACTTTCTATAGCGATGGAATACTGACGTTCGCTTTCTACAGCGAAAGTCCCCTCGCTTTCTACAATGACGGGATTCCTCGTATCAAAGAACATGACAGACTCGATGCACAACATCACTCCAGCGATAACATGAAAAGGCCATTGGCTATGATGAGATATCAACAACTACGCTAATCTACTCCCATAACCTCTCGAGCTCACGGGAGTTAGGGGTTTATGTTAGTGACCAGAAAATTGTCCCGATCTGTTTGGTCCGACTTATTATCTTGGGCCCACACTGATACTCCACTTTGGATAATTAAATCATATTAAGTATATTTCCTTATCTATATCTCTGAATATTTCTCATATTATCTGTAGAATATTTTGTAAATATATCATATGAGATACCATTCGGCCCGACTTATCATCTTGGGCCCACATTGATACTCCAGTTTGGATAATTAAATCCTATTGAGTATATTTCCTTATCTATATCTCTGAATATCTCTCATAGTATCTCTATAATATTTTGTTAATATATCATATGAGATATTGTTCGGCCCGACTTATTATCTTGGGCCCACATTGATACTCCAGTTTGGATAATTAAATCCTAGTGAGTATATTTCCTTATCTATATCTCTGAATATCTCTTATATTATCTCTAGAATATTTTGTTAATATATGAGATATTATTCCGTCTCTAACTACATATACGACAAGTACACCTACTTATTATTTGTTATTAAATATTCTACACAGATTACAATATCTCGAAACTCTTATAAATAACTCTCCAAATATCTCTAAATCCTAAATTCAATTATTCTACCTTTTTTCGACACATTCTCATTTAAGCATTGGAAAAGGAAATCGAAATTTCCTCCCGTTCTTTCCCCTTTTGCAAGTCATTCAAGACTCGTCGTCTGCACTTGATCAAGGTTCGAAAACCGAAATCCTAACAAATTCCAATCTATGATAAGATCCGATTGGAAAGGTCACCTAAGAGGAGAACGACATAGAGAGGCGCATATAAGACCAAAGAGAGATGGACGCATTAAATTATATTTCTCTCGATTGAAAAGGTTGCAAAAACCGAATTGTGGTACCCACAGGGGTGACCTTTTGAGGTCTGGTGTGGGCTCCATGCAGTAGACTCGAGGAGCTGGGATGGACCTGTGGGCCCCATATGACGGAAGACTACGAACCGATCGTTGGTCTTCACTTCCATTTTAGTGGTAGGGTCCACGGTGGGGGGCATCTCATTACTGCTCGTGGGTCATTCAATTATCACCATCCTCGACACGAGATGGCATTTGGGCTTGCAAGTTGCAAGTGATCTTAATATTATTATTCTTGTTGCATTTCTGGAATTTCCCCATTCCTAGTGCGGTGAGACCTAAATTTTTCATTAGAAGAGATTCAATAAACTGGCATTTGCCGATAATATGCAATTGATTTCATTTTTTTTTCGATTATAAAGAAGGTGAAGGAATTTAGTACAGACAGGAAAAATAAGAATTAAACGGTACTGACTACTAAGCGATCTAAGAATAGGGGTCACGTTGCTGGGAGCTTAGCCTCTGAGCGACAAATCGCTTTTTACATTTATTTGGAAAAGTTCCATCTATGATTCGGCTAATAAACTCCCCTTCTCCCACTTCTTTCATGCATCTTAATTCCCCAATAATTCCCCAATACTGATGAGGGCTCGAATGAAATAGAGAAACTTTGATTGGAATATTAGCTAGTGAGATCATCGTCTAACTCCGAAATCCACGGACTTCCACAAGTCCATGGGAACGGAAAAACACGACGGCGTAAAGGAGGTGGGGACCCAAGGGCATAAGGCGAGCATAACTTTAAAACACAAAAAAAAAAAGATATGAAATAACTATTAAGAAACCGTGGTCACGAAATAAAAAATAAATGAAATATAAATTACACTCTGGGAATCTCCAAAACTTCATTTCTTACTTTTTATTTGTATATTCTATTTCATCATATGTTGAATGAACTGACGGAGCATATGGTTTAATCACAGCAAGCATTCCGAAGAGTTATATTTTTGTGAAAGAGTCATATTTTTGTTATACATTAACTGTAAAAGTGAGGTGATATAAGACATTAGAAATTAGAATAGAAAAAGCAAACATGTTTTATCATAATAATAATTAAAATTTAGAATGAGCACGCGTAATAAGCTAATGGACGTATACTTGTATAATTTACTCCCCTATAAGTAGGGCTAGAATAATAAATATTTTAGTACTTCTTGTTGGAGCGTGTCTCGCATTTTCAGATATTTTGCAGGCATTTCGAAGTCATAGAGACTCGTCGGAATGATCGAGAATTGAACGAATAAGTATGAAGATGCATGCATGACATGGGACTTGACTTATCAAGTCAACGGCATGTATTTTGAAACACATTCATATGAAGTTATACGCATGGATTATGGAGACAACTCAGAAAAGTGGCAACTCTTATTTTTCTTTAAATGGATAGAGTGCTGTTGTGAAACAAATCAGCTTTGTACAGAGACGGAGGGTCGCAGCTTTGTATATTGAGAGCCGTTGCTGATTGGATCAGGAAGTAGCGGATTTCCACCTCTGTTTTATGTAGTCCGATGCTCTGTTTTTTGGACCGGTTCGGCCTTTATTTTTCGGTCCTTTATGTATATAAACCTAATCGCTTGTAATCTCATCTAACACTTTTCGGGGAGAGTTTGTGAGATTGAGAGCTTTGTATCCCGGGTTAGGGTTTCATCGCTCCGATTCAATTTCTCCATATTTTGTACTTCTCGATCTTTTACTCATAGTGAAAGTCGAAGTCTCATTTACCCATGGATATTTTCCTCTTGATCACACATATTGAGAGGGTTTTACCACGTAATTTTTCTTGTGTCGCTCTTCTCTTCTCTACTCTTTTCTCTATTTCGTTGTTCGATCGGGTCAATTTCTCCAATAAATTGGTATCAGAGCTACAACTAGGGTTCTGCAATCAACTCATTTTGGGACGGTGACAACGAAGTTCGATGGAATCATGAATTTCAATTTATGGCAAGTTCAGATGATGCAATCCTGGTTCAGGACGACCTAAAGAAGGTCGTGACTGGTAATAAGTCCTAGAGGATGGAGCAGTCTAAGTGAGATGAGCTTGATGAGAAGGCGTTGTCCACGATTCAACTGTGCCTTACGAATAATGTTCTGCAGGAGGTACTCGCGAAGAAAAAGGCATCAACTATGTAGAGGAAATTGGAAGCTCTATACATGACAAAGCCTCTGACTAATCGACTCATGCTGAAGCAACGGTTGTTGATGGCGATAAGGAGAGAGGAGAGGACCAAGCCCCCAAAACAACGAGCGAACGACCCGAAAAACCTTAGGAATCCACCTAAGTTATTCGAAATCAGAGAAGAACTACTCAAAGAATGAGTTAATCTAAAATATAAATTGATTACTTCAAAGATGACTTGCCCATATCCTTACGCGATCATCCTATTTATAGAATAAGGACACAAGGACTTTTTAGCTTCCCAAGACACCCCCATTAACTCTAATTCTATCTTCTCGGATTTTTCTGGACACAACTAACGAAAATGACAATAACTTTTCCTAGACAACTCCAAATTACGAACAGTTTGATTCATTGGAAACTAGACTTCTAGGGCTTTCTAATGACATCTTATTTGACCCTATTTATTGCAGAAACAACTCAGAAAACTAAGCACAAAATGACTCTACGGTTTCAGTCCAACAGCCTTTAATTATATTCTAGAACCATCATATGGTCTTCTCGTTTTCTCCATCATTCTCCCCCGGTTGGAAGAGACTTGTCCCCAAGTCGGACCCTTCGTCTTCTCCAACATAGGGCAATAGGTCAGAGATATTGAAAGTCGCAGAAACTCCATAATCTCCCGGTAGCTCAACCTTATATGCGTTTTCGCCAACTCTCTTCAAAATGCGAAAAGGTCCATCAGCTCTAGGCTTGAGCTTACCAAATCGACCTTGGGGAAACCACTCATAGCGAAGATGAATCCATACCAAGTCTCCTTCCTTGAAAGTTGCTGGCTTCCTGGACTTGTCAGCTTGCTCCTTGTACTTCTCATTTTGCCGGATGATCTTCTTGCGAACCTCTTCATGCATACTCCGAATTTACTTTACTCTTTCTTCAGCATCACTACGGAAAGAGTGATTAATTGGAAGAGGGATTAAATCCAACAGACCAATAGGATTAGATCCATGAACAACCTCAAATGGGCTCTTACCGGTAGACTTGCTTTGAGATTGGTTATAAGCAAACTCTGCTTGAGGCAGCACCATGTCCCATTGACGAATATTTCCTTTCACCAAGGACCTTAGCAAGCTTCCCAAACTTCGATTAACCACCTCCGTTTGGCCATCGGTTTGAAGATGATGGGAGGAACTAAATTGAAGAGTAGTTCCAAGCTTTCTCCAAAGCGTATGCCAAAAATGACTCATAAACTTCGTATCACGATCGGAAGTGATGGTCCTCGGAATGCCATGAAGCTTGATAATCTCTCTGAAGTAAAGATCTGCAACATAAGACGCATCCATGATCTTAAGGCACAAAACGAAGTGCGCCATCTTAGAGAATCGATCCACCACCACCATGACCGAGTCTTTGTTCCTTTGTGTCCTTGGTAATCCCACCACGAAATCGATGCTCACATCTTCCCAAGGTGCATTAGGGACCGGAAGTGGAGGGTAAAGGCACGTATTTTGAGAATGAGCCTTAGCAATGTGACATGTTTTGCAGCGCTCCACATGTCTCGAAACGTCTCAGATCATATTCGGCCAATAGAATTACGCATCAATAAGAGCAAGCATTTTATCTTGCCCAAAGTGACCTCCAAATCCTCCCTCGTGAGCTTCTTTGATGATGGCCTCCCACAAAGAACATTGAGGAATGCACAACTTATTGGACTTGAAAAGTTAGTCATCATGTACGAGAAAGTCCTTCCAAAGGCCTTTGGAACATTCATGCCATGTCTTGGAGAAATCAACATCCTCCTCATAAAGCTCCTTGATGATCTCGAACCCCAACACTTTTACTTGCATAGATGAAAGCAATCCACACCTCCGACTCAAAGCATCAGCGACTTGGTTTTGAGTGCCGCTCTTATGCTTGATCACGAATGTGTAGGCTTGTAAGAACTCCACCCACTTGGCATGGCGATTGTTGAGCTTATGTTGGCCATTAATGTACTTCAACGCCTCGTGGTCCGAGAAGAGCACAAATTCCTTCGAAATAAGATAATGCCTCCAATTGGCCAAAGCTTGAACAATGGCATAAAACTCCTTGTCGTACGTCGAATAATTCCTCCTCGGTCCATTCAACTTCTCACTAAAGAAAGCAAGTGGTTTGCCTTCTTGAGAAAGAACGGCTCCAATTCCCACATTTGAAGCATCGCAACATACCTCGAAGACTTTCTCAAAGTCAGGCAAGGCAAGAAGTGGTGCCTCCGTCATCTTCTTCTTTATTAGCTCGAAACTCTTTTGAGCCGCCTCGTCCCACTTGAATACACCTCCTTTCAAGCACTCTGTGATAGGAGCGACAAGAGTGCTAAACCCGGCAATGAACCTCCGATAGAGAGAAGCTAGCCCATGGAAACTCCGGACCTCTTGGAGAGATCTTAGGGTCGGCCAATTTACGATCGCCTCCACTTTACTTGGATCCATGCAAATGCCTTCTTGAGAGACAATATAACCCAAGAAGTTGTCACTATTTGTGAGGAAGTGACACTTCTTGAGGTTGGCATATAGGCGTTGCTCTCGAAGCACCTTAAAGAGATCTCGAAAATGCTCCAAGTGCTCCTCCACGCTGGTACTATAGATCAAAATATCGTCAAAGTAGACGACTAAGAACTTGCCAATGAAAGCTTTCAGCACATGGTTCATGAGGCGCATGAAAGTACTCGGGGCATTAGAGAGGCCGAATGGCATAACTAGCCACTCGTAGAGACCGTCTCTCGTCTTGAATGCCGTCTTCCACTCGTCTCCGGGATGCATTCGAATTTGATGATATCTGCTCCTAAGGTCGATTTTGGAAAAGATCGAAACTCCATGAAATTGATCAAGCAAATCATCAAGTTGCGGTATTGGAAAGCGATACTTGATGGTGATCTTATTCACAGCCCGACTATCAATGTACATCCTCCAAGATCCATCTTTCTTTGGCATGAGAAGAGCGGGAACCGCACAAGGGCTCAAACTTTCCCGAATCAACCCCTTATGCAAAAGTTCGTCGACTTGGCGTTGAAGCTCCTCATGTTCCTTTGGACTCATTTGATACGCCGCCTTACTTGGGAGAGCAGCCCTGGGCACCAAATCAATATGATGTTAGATATCCCGCATGGGAGGAAGTCCCGATGGAATCTCATCGGACACCACATCCCGAAATTCTTCGAGCAAAGATTTCACTACGGGTGGAATATCCCCTCATTCTTCATTCTCCTCCAAGAGCACGAGTGCATAAGCTTTCGAAAAACGATCCATGACTTGGAGAAATTGAGATTTGGAGAGATAAGAGCTCCCTTCTCCCGTGACGGCCTTAGACTTGTCATCCATTCTACAAGGTGCTAGAATAATCTTGACACCTTCCTTTACAAAGGAGTAGGTGTTCTTAAAGCCATCATAAATCACCCTTCGATCATATAACCACGGCCATCCAAGAAGTAAATGACACGCATCCATGGGAACCACATCGCACATAATTTCATCCTTATAATGTGTGCCAATAGAGAATTGCACCAAGCAACGTTTATTGACATGAACGTCGTTACCTTTCTTGAGCCAAGAGAGCTTGTACGGATCTGGATGAGGCTCCACCTTGAGGTGCAACTTTTCCACCATGGTAGTGGAAATGACATTCTCACAACTCCCACTATCGATAATGACCGTGCACACTTTGCCATGGGAAGTGCATCAGGTGTGGAAGATGTCATGCCGCAACCACTTATCGTCCTAAACATGTGCGGACTTCAAGATGCGTTGAACAACGAGAGCCTCCCCTTGATCACCATAAGTGACCTCTTCTTGCTCAACCTCATTCTCCTCGTTGTCGTAAGTGTCGTACACCGGCTCATCATTAGCTTCCTCCACTAAGGAAATAATCTTCTGATTCGGGCACTCGGAAGCGATATGACCAAATCCTCGACACTTAAAGCATTGTTTTGATATCGTGCTTGAAGTGTTGCGAGAAGTGCCACCTTGTGCGGGTGTAGCCTTGGAAGAAGAAGCCTAACCAATCGATGATGACTTCGGAGTCGGAGCACTCCCCCTATTAGAGACCCCGTCTCTTCCCAAGGTCTTATGAGTACTCTTCTCCTTAGATTACTTCTCCACACGAATGGCCAGCTTGCAAACATCCTCGAAAGTCCAATAAGGTTGCAATTGGACCACGTTACGAATCTTGGATCGAAGACCGCCAAGGTACCTAGCAATGGTTTGTTCCTCGGGCTCCACGATATCGCACTTCATCATGAGATGCTCAAACTCCGCGGTGTATTCCTTTATGGTCAACTCCTCTTGCTTGAAGTTGTAGAGCCGAGAGAAAATATCTTGCTTGTAGCTTGCGGGAAGAAACTTCTTCTTGAGCTCCCGTTTCATCTTTTCCCACGTCACAATCCTCCGTTTTCCTTCACGTTCTCGACGCCTCTTTTAAGTTCTCCCACCAAATTGAAGCATGTTTTTTCAATTTGATGGCAACTAACTTCACCTTCTTTTCTTCGGAAATGTTCTTGAAGTCGAAAACTCGTTCAACGGTAGCCAACCAATCAATGAAATCTTCTGGGTGCATTTGACCTTCAAAGTCGGGAATGTCGACTTTGACGCCATAATCCTCAAAACGATTCCTCCGGCCAAGTCGAGAAGAAGCCCTTTCGGTAGACGAATCAGAATCTTCGTCATGGAAAGGGTTAACATCCCCAACCTCGCCAACATCCGAACCATGACGTGACTCGTCACGGTTTCTAGCTTGGAGACGCTCAAGTTGCTGTTGGAGTTGTTACACTTGCCTCCTCAGCTCATCCATCTCGACATCACGAAGGTCACGCTCCGTGGGAGCCACATTGACGTCGGGTATTCTACGTCGACGGTTCGCCATGGAAAGGACCGTGGCTCTGATACTAATCTGATGGTGGTAAGGAGAGAGGAGAGGACCAAGCCCCCAAAACAACGAGCGAACGCCCCGAAAAACCTTAGGAATCCACCTAAGCTATTCGAAGTCAAAGAAGAACAACTCAAAGAATGAGTTACTCTAAAATATAAATTGATTACTTCAAAGATAACTTTCCCATATCCTTACACGATCATCCTATTTATAGAATAAGGACACGAGGACTTTTTAGCTTCCCAAGACACCCCCATTAACTCTAATTCTATCTTCTCGAATTTTTCTGGACACAACTCACGAAAATGACAATAACTTTTCCTAGACAACTCCAAATTACGAACAATTTACTTCATTGGAAACTAGACTTCTAGGGCTTTCCAATGACATCTTATTTGACCTATTTATTGTAGAAACGACTCAGAAAACTAAGCACGAAATGACTCTACGGTTTCAGTCCAACAACTTTTAATTATATTCTAGAACCATCATATGGTCTTCTCGTTTTCTCCATCAGTTGTATACGTTCTATGTGGTCGAAGGTACGTCGATTAGTGCTTAAATCAGTGAATTTATTACTCTTTTGAATGACTTGAATTAAGTCGAGGTTAAGATAGATGATGAGGATCATGCTTTGCTATTATTGTGCTCTTTACCGCCTTCGTATAAGACTTTCAGGGATACTCTGATTGATGGTAGGGAATAATCTCATGTTCGAGGATGTGAAGGGAAGTCTTTTCAGCAAGGATAAACTCGACAATGAGTTGGGTTCGAGTAGCGGGCTGGATGAGCAAGCCTAGGGTTTGGTTCTAGAGAAAGGCAATAGTCTAAGAGTTCAGGTCAGAACAAGTTGAGATCCAAATCGAGGAATAAATAATAAATCCTACTATTATTGCGAGAAGAAGGATCACATTGTGGCAGAGTGCTACAAACTGAAGAATAAGCAGAAGGCTGAGGGTGACGAGAAAGGAAAGCAGAAAGCTAATGTAGCCGATGCTAGTGTAGCCGAGAACAAGGATGATGATGTGTTGCTGGTGACTACGATTGAGTAATCTAAGTTTACGTCAAAGTGGATTCTGGATTCCAGGTGTTTGTACCACATGTGTCCCAACAGGGATTGGTTTTCTACTTATAAATCTTTCGAAGGCGGAGTTATGCTTATGAGAAACAACACAACCTGTAAGATAGTCGGTATCGGTACAGTACAGATTAGGATGCACGACGGGGTCATCAAAACTCTATCAGATGTCAAGCACATACCTGACTTGATGAAGAATCTTTTCTCCTTGGGTGTTCTTGACTCGAATGGTTGCAAGGTTGTTATCGAGTCCAACAGCATGAAGGTATCTCATGGAGCTCTTGTGTTGTTGAGAGGTCAGAAGACTAGCAGCTTCTATGTTCTTTAGGGTTCAGTAGTGATTGGAGCAGCAACGGTGTCTTTGTCTATTACAGAGTTAGACTTGACTCAATTGTGGCATATGCATCTTGGTCATATGAGTGAGGCGGGTATGATTATTTTGAGTAAGATAGGTCTCCTCCCGAGTCCAAAAGTTAGGAAGTTAGATTTCTTCGAGCATTGCTTTTATGGAAGGCAGAAGCGTGTCAGTTTTGGTACGTCAGTGCATGGAGCAAGGGGCACCCTTGACTATATCCATTTCGATTTATGGGGCCCGGCTCCAGTTACCTCCAAGGGAGGGCGCAAATATCTCCTGACATTTATCAATGACTACTCCAAGAAAGTTTGGGTCTACTTTCCGAAGCACAAGGATGAGGTTTTCAAGACCTTTAAGCAGTGGAAGACTCTATTGGAGAAGCAGATAGGGAAGACTGTCAAGAGGTTGAGGACTAATAATGGTGTGGAGTTTTATGGGGTTGATTTTACTGAATACTGTAAGAGAGAAGAAATTGATCGAAACCGTACAGTTGTTGGTGCCCTACAATAGAACGACATTGCAGAGAGAATGAACAGAACTCTACTTGAGAGAGCTCGGTATACGCTTTCTAATGCAGGCTTAAGAAAGGAGTATTGGGCAGAAGCCGTCAACCTGGCGTGCTATTTGGTGTACCAGTCACCACATCTTTCCTTGGAGCTGAAGACTCTAGAAAAGCTATGGTGAGGAAATCCTCCTAATTACTCTCATATGAGAATGTTCGTTTGTCTTGCTTATGCACGTGTTAATGATGGGAAGCTAGAACCTGGGGCTATTAAATGTATATTTCTTGATTTTGCATCTGGTGTGAAGGACTATAGATTGTGGTGCCTCGAAACTAAGGAATTTATTGTTAATAAAGATGTCACTTTTAATGAATCCATGATGCTTTAGTCAAGAAAGGAGTTGTATGTTCTTGTTGACACATGAAAGCAGGGTGTTTCGAGCAAGGTGGAGCTTGAGGTTGGAAGTTCTCTTAAGCAGTAGGAGATTGTTGTAGATACTCCAGATCAAACAGAGGCTCCATCTAGTTCACAAGCATCTTCTTCACCTCAATTAGAGAATTACATGAGCTCAAGACAGGGAGAGACGACAGATCAATCCACCTTAGAGGTTCGGCTTTGAAAATATAGTTGCATAAAGCGTTGCGGAGAGCATCGATTCAACCGATCCTACCACTTACTCTAAGGTGGTTCAAGTTCCTGATTCTAGCAAGTGGCCTGTGGCTGTGAAAGAGGAGATGGAGTCCCTATAGAAAAACGGGACTTGGCAACTAGTTAAACCACCCACCGAGAAGAAGATTGTTGGCTGCAAGTGGGTGTATAAGAAGAAGGAAGGGTCGGGTCCTAAAGGCACTAGATATAATGGTTGCAAAGGGCTATAGTCAGGTGAAGGGAGTTGATTTTCATGATGTTTTCTCTTCAATTGTGAAGCGTATGTCCATTCGGGTGTTACTTGCTTTTGTTGCATTACACAATCTTGAGTTAGAGCAGTTAGATGTGAAGACTGCTTTTCTACATGGTGGTTTGGAAGAAGACATACATTTGCAGCAACCTGAAGTCTTCAAGGTTGAAGGCAAGCAAGATCATGTTTGCCTCTTGAAAAAAACTTATATGGCCTAAAGCAGTCTCCCCAATAGTGGTATAAGAAATTCGGCTCCTTCATATTAAGCATTGGTTTTTTCAAAAGTAAATACGATAGTTGCATTTATTTGCATCGCCTAGATGATGAGTCTTTCACATATTTGCTACTTTATGTGGATGATATGTTAATTGCTGCTAAGGTCATATGAGATTGACCAATTAAAATCCATGCTTGACACTAAATTCGAGATGAAGGATCTTGGTGCAACCAAGAGAATTTTGGGGATGGAGATTTCAAGAGATAGGTGCTCAGGAAACTATTTCTGTCTCTGTAACGATACATTGAGAAGGTCCTTGAGCGTTTTGTGATGCATGATTTGAAGTCGGCTAGTACTCCCCTAGCTGCACACTTTAAGCTTTCGGCTTTAGCATCACCACAGACAAAGGAGAAAGAAAGGTACGTCTAAGGCAAGGTTGTCAGAATCGCAATTATACCTAAAATCGGTCAAGGGTCGTAGAATCGTGAATCGTAAAATCGTACGTGAATCGTAAGATTCTACCTATAATTAAAAAAAATAATATATATATATATATATATATATATATAATATGTATCATGCTTTCTTGAGCAAAAAAAATCAATCCTTGTTCATTCAAATAAAGACCACAAATCAACAAACCAACAATAAGTCATAAAAACACAAAATATCGTTAGAAATTATCGAAATTCAAGATCCAAATCATAAGTTGAACTCTCGAAATAAAAAGTTAACCACATAAGTCATGACATAGAATGAACAAATAGATCAAATCACATCCAAATATTCATCGTCACCATTATACAAGTAAAAGTAGCGTGTGATAACAAATCATCCAGTGAATACCTGAATCAATTGATTGTCTCTTCCGTTTATATCTTTTGTCCATGGGCAGTAAGAATTTTCATAGTTTGCAGGTTTTGAGTTAACAATGAATTTTCAACCAGATGTCATAGCCAAGTTAATCAAGAAATTAAAGCTGCATTATGTAGCATAAACCTCAAGGAGACCTTTAAAGGAAGATACAAAACGAAAGCTAGTCAAGTGGGTCCTTGTATACCTCCTACACGAGTCAATAGTATGCTGGGCAACTAGTGTAGAGAAGGATAGTCATTACCAAGGAAAGGAAAACAAAGGAAGCAAAATCATATTTTTCAAGTCAGGATTCAAATGTGTATCTGCACAGTATCTCTATGTGCAGCAAATTAATGCTTGAGCAGGCAGCAATTGGCATTTAGAATGGCGCGCTATATATATATATATATATATATATATATATATAAAGCATTTGGGGTTTCTCTGCAGACTGACTTTTGGATCAGACTGTTGAGATTATCGATTTTGTGTTTCAAATCTGGTTTTTGGAGCAGATTTTCAACTTTATAGTGTGAGATCTCATCTTTTATCCAACCGATTTGCCTTTCTGTTGCATGTATTATGTCCAGATTCCTGGTTATAGGTTTTGTGATGAAAGGGAAAATGGTTTTGCTTCCTAAGTACACCGTTTTTATGCTAGAGTTGGTGAGAAGAAAGGGTTTGATGAGCTGAATGAATGGGGTTCCTAGTATGACTTCATTTTTTAAGTCTTTGACAACTAGGAATCCAGTTTTGTATGTTGAATCTTCATTTTTGACTTCTGCTTCTGCAATTTTGTATGAAATTTTCAACTTATCATTGCTTGCAGATCGTAAAGATTCATGAGTTTTTTCACAGTATTTCAAAGGAATTAATCCCTCCCTCACACAATTTGCGTCTGCACATGTATCCAACAAGGCAGTTGCTTCCATTTGGAAGTCGTGTACACTTATTGTAGGTTTCATGAGGTATTTTTGATGTGTGAATTCTTGGCTTTTACACTCAGGTTTGGGTTCAGCATCATCCAAAGTCTGAACCAGCTTTTCATCGTTTTTTAGAGTTTTGACTTCTTTTTGCAACTCATGGAGTTTTTGGCGAAGTTCTGACTCTATTTGTCTTCTTTCTTTTTCCTGGTTTTCATGCTCTATGGCGCGGGTATTTCTGATCATCATGTTGAGTAACCTAAGGTTTTTTGTTTGCTCAGGTTCTTTTGGCTCAACATATTTTGGAGGAGGTTTTGAGGAAACTAAGGTTCTATTGAAGGGTAATTTCCAGGTTATGGTTTTCTTAATGAATTTAATGGCCTTTTCTTCCATGTAGACTTGGCTAAACCAGTCCCAGAAAAGGATGTTTTTCTTGTTATTTTTCATGAATTTTATCCACTGATCATGCATTATGGTCTCTACGTATTTCTTTGTAAAGACTTCATGCAACCAATTCCTCCTATTTTCATTTTCTTTGGAGCAGAAATCGTTCCTAAGAATGTTGGATGCTAATGTGAAAGGTTTCTCAATCACATAGATCTCAGGGTTAGGATTGATTCTGGTGGTATCAGTTATGGATGAAAATGTGGGTGAAGGGGGTAAAGACTCAGTTTCATCTGTGTTTGGGACAGAGTATACTGGCCTAGGGATATTGGTGGCGGCACTACTTATTCCCCTGAGGTTGGTAGACCTAGGAGGGGTTTCAGTAGCTGTTTGGAAAGTGTTTGCCGATGGGGCAACACTGAATGATCTCCTTCTTAGCTCAGGGCTTCTAAAGGAAGAACTTATCGAAGGGTTTGAGATTGACTGTATGTCGAATGATCTCCTATGGCGAAAGCTTATGGAGACTCTCCCATCTTGGAACTGGCTCACTCGACTTAGTTCCTCATTTTGAATTTTTTCAGGGGCAACTGCGTCTTCTAAGACCCATTCGTCAGGAAGAGTTACCTCATTCCACCTAATTGGTCTGGGGACTACAGTGTTTGACCTGGCAATGTCTGTTTGGAAAAGGAGGGTTTCTCCTTTAGGACTATGGTTGAAGGCTTTGGTTGCGAACGTTGAGACCATTGTTTTGTAATGGATTCTGTACACAAGGGCTAAAGGGATGGAGCCTAAAGCAATCTTGTAATTATGCGTTTTAATCTGCAAGGTTAAGCCATGAGTTATGTTTTGGTCTTTGAGGGACATGGTGAAATTTGGGAAACAGTTGAAATGGACTGGTCCGTCGCACAGACTAGTCTCGACTCTCCCAAGGATGGATTCATGGTAATTCAAAAGCTTAGCATCC
Source organism: Punica granatum (assembly GCF_007655135.1). Taxonomy (NCBI): domain Eukaryota; kingdom Viridiplantae; phylum Streptophyta; class Magnoliopsida; order Myrtales; family Lythraceae; genus Punica; species Punica granatum. The sequence continues at coordinate 26,131,674 of NC_045130.1, read as the reverse complement.
CTAAGTACTAAAAGTACTGAGGTATCCAAACCTTCTCTGGTTAGGGGTTTTATGCCCACTTGGACGAGCCCTATATGGATGAAGTTGTATTTATCATTATGTTTTTTCAATGACTCTTGGTTCAAGAGTTTTATGGTTTGTGAAGAGTTTTTTAAGGGGATGTCCCGCTCTTCAGTGGTTATGGTGTAATCGGTTTTTGAAAATATTTGTTGGAATTTTGAGTTTTTATAAATCTGTTTTGAAGCGATTCTTGGGATTTCCCAATCATTTATAGATTTATCAAAACATTCCAAATTGACCTCTTCTCTGTTGAGAACATAATCATTATCGAAAGAATTTTCAGAAGGGCATGTACTCGAAGAGCTTGCTTTAAACCAATCCATATTCAAAAACAATAAACCTTCTAGTCTCTCAAATATTTATCAAGATATTCAAACAGCATATCAGTTCCTTACCTTTCAGTACACTAACTATTCCTAGACGAAGTTTCTATAGATCTATAGAATCAATAGCTAAGTGGTTTGAAGATGATAATCCGATCCTATTTTCTAACCCCAGCTTCTCTCAAGATCAAGATCTAAGACATACCTGGACGCTGGAAGTAGCCTCACACATGTGTTTCCCTGCAGAATCTAGAACATACCTTGCCCAACTGCTGTACCTGGATTTAACAATAATAGTAGATGGACAAACTCAGTAGACTCTCTTCAAATCTAAATCCTACCCCAACTGCTGTACCTAGATGATCAGTAATGCACAAGGATAACTCTACTCTCGTCGATAACCTCCATCTACTTAGACGGTGTTCATAACACTACCGGGCCATTGTCCAATTTTCTCCCTGAAAACTGCCCTAACTGTCGGGACTTATAAACGGGAACACCTTAGGACTCCCCCCGGGTTCCTATGAACGTTGAATGTGTAGGGTCCATTAGAGCGACGAGATGGACATTAGAGCCTCCTGCATTACTTTTTTACCTAGCATCAGTTCATTGTGGTACTGGATCTAAACACTTAGAGAGACCTATGCTATGACCGTGTATTACTATGTTTACCAGCTTCAGTTCATTGTATAGATATGCAACTAGACACTTAAGGAAAGAACACAAGATGAGAATCTACTAGCCATGAAGGCGGTCCTAGATGTGATGACCTAAAGATCTACGGGATCTGAAAATCAAAACGGACTAACCATCCTATCCCCACTTGGCTCTGATACCATTTACACCCAAGATCTCGACTGAGGGATAACCATAGAGTACTGAAAGAACAAGAATCTGATATAAGGGAATATCAACATAAATAGATAATCAATATGAAAGATTTATTCAGAAACTTGGCCCATGGTGGGCTAAAGGGAGTACATGATGTTCAAGAAAACAAAAGAAAACATGCAAGAAGAAAAGAAAAGGGGAAGAGTCTGAAAGAACTCAACCCATGCTTACACTGGAACTTACACACAGAATGGGAGGTAGAGGATCCGGGTTATGGGAGCCGGATGTTTACATATGAGAAGAAGAAAGAAAGAGAGAGAGTATTGTGGTGGAAGTGTTCTCTCCCTCTATGCTGGAGGAGCAGACCTCTTATAGGCGATGGAAGAATGCCTTGTCACTGTGCAGCTTTTGACTATGCACTCACATGCGGGGTACTGTTTAGCCCAGTGGGAAAATACTGTAGCTACAGTACCTTTTTTGTCGCAAATAGTGACAGATTGCTGCTTTATGTCAGGCACACTCGCCGAAAGGTTTTTTGTCCGTTATGGTACCACTGGAGTAGTGGTGGGACGCTTCCGGTGATTGCGCTGAATGTGGGGCATAGCCTGTGAGCCGAAAGGTTTTTTGTCCGGTAATGATCCACGTGTTGAAACAGTGGGCGGACGCTCTCGGATGCTGAGGCTAGCTGAGGCTAGCAATTAATCTGAAGATATGTCACTACCAACATCATCCCTGTGGGATTCTGATGCTGACGAGGCAGTGATATTCAGATCTTTAAGTTCCAGGAGAACCTGGGTTAGCCGTCCTATGTAATCCTCATCAGTTTTTGCTGCTGAAAGGAAGGAGGAAGCCTTGGCTTTGACCTGGAGAAAGCTTTGGTGGTCCACTTGTGCTTTGTCTGAAACGAAAGCATTTTTATGGAACCAATCGAGAACAAACTAGTGGTCAAGATGATCTATCTTCAGTTTAACCCACCATTTGCATTTGAATATTCTGGCCAGTGTCTGCAAGCCTGTTTGTTGATCGGGCTTGTATCCGAAAGTCCAGTTATGAACCCATGATAATCCAAAAATTTGGTAGAATTGGAGAAACACAGGAAAAATGGTTTGGTTCCCCTGAGGTTTGAATCTAGAAGCAAATGTGGAATATGCTTCATGAATTATGGGGGGCAGTATATCTGGAATTGGACCCCAGAGCGACCACCAATGGGCAAACCAGTATGGGAATGTGGCTGGTATTTTTGAATGGAAGAAGATCAACCAGGTGTGTCTGAACTCATGGTTTTGGTACAAAAATGCATTGTACCAGGCCTGTTGGTAATCCCAGTAAGAATACATGGCATTATGTGGGAGATCGGACGAGAATCTGGCTTGGAATTTATGGATTTAGTATGGTTTTCCCTCATTCCATTCTCTCGGGAGGATCACTCTCTGTATTTTGGCAGTAGAGTGGGATATGGTGTTTGAGGATCCAGGGACGAGGTGGTGTTTGAACTCAACTAAACCTGTTTCACTCAAAATTTTCCCATAGTATTCCCGGGTTTTTGAAATATCCATTGGCCGGAAACACTAGTTTTCAGGAAACAATTTTGATGCTGCGAAAAAGGGGTTTTCATGATAAAAACCTTCTTTCATAATCAAAATAGTTTGAAATAATAATTTTGGAAACCATGGTGCTGTTTTTGAAGAGCTGGTTTCCTTATCGGAAAATGTTGTGAGACTTTTTTCTGCTCTTTTGGCGATTTGCCTAGAGCTCTCTCCCTTGCTAGTCTCCAGCATAGGAGGAGATATCCCAGATAGCACTTGTGCTAATTCTGGTTTATCTTTTAATATTGTAATCCATTGCTGGACTACTGTATCATTATCGAGATTATGAGGAGATGGACTCTGTTTTTCAAGAGTTTGTTTCTCCTTTTTGGGTTTAGGAATTTTACCTGGCAGGGTTTGCATGCAGCCCTGCTTATCAATCTCCCGTTGGAGAGTCTGTCGATAGGTTTTAATCTGGCTATTAACGGTGATCTGTCCAAAGGAGGGTTGGCTGGTAGCCACATGTTTTGAGGATTTCTCCTCTTTTTTAATCCACTGGCTGGGAGCCAGCTGTTTTGAGGCCGAGGCCTCTTTTTTGGAGGAATGAGTCCTCATGCTCATGGTGGTACCTGCATGAATTCTCTTGTCAGGAAATCAAGGAGACTGTTAGCCTCGCCTTTTTTGAATTTGAAGTCAAAATCAAATACACTCAAGATTGCTTGCCATCTGGCAAAAATCTGTTTTGATGCAATGTTTTGAACATCTTTTTGAAGAACCTCTTTTGCAGATTTACAATCAATCCGAAGTAAAAACCTTTGGTTTAGAAGATCAGATTGAAATTTCGAAATGCAAAGGACCACAGACAGAATTTCTTTTTTAATGGTTGAGTAATTCTTCTGGGTTGGGTTCCAATGTTTTGATGTGAACTGGACAACCTGTTCACTATCATTTTTGGATTGTTTCATGATTCCTCCGTATCCTTCTTCAGAGGCGTCTGTTTCAACAATCATTTTTGCAGATGGGTCTGCCAAGTGTAAACAAGGCAGAGTTTTGATTTGAAGCTTGATTTGCTTCACAATGTTGGTTTGTTCATCCGTCCATGGTGGAGGAGAATTCTTTAACCTGTTATGGAGGGGTTTGTAGAGTCTACTTAGGCCAGGGAAAAAATCTACAACGTAGTTGAGACTTCCTAAGAACCTTTGTAGTTGCTTTTTATCATGGATCTGGTCAGGGAACCTATCAGCAAACTAGATGGACCTGTTGATGGGGATTATGGTGCCCCTGCTGATGTTATGCCCTAAAAATCGAATTTTTGTTTGGAAAAGGCAGACTTTAGTCGGAGACACAGTCAAGCCATTTTTTGATGTGATTCTCATAAAATGGTTCACATGTTTAAAATGAGAATCAATGGTTTTGGAAAATATGAGGACATCATCGATGTACACAATTATGAAATCGGAGTATGCACCAAAGATGTCATTCATGATTTTCTGAAATTCTGATGGGGTATTTTTGAGCTCAAAAGGCATTACATTCCATTAGTACTGGCCAAATGGAACTGTGAATACAGTTTTGTATTTGTCCTTTTCGGTGATTTGAATTTGCCAAAAATCTGACTTCATGTCGAATTTTGAAAATATTTTTGAATCATGAAGTTTTTGGAGCAAATCTTTTTTGTTAGGTATTGGGTACCTAATCCACCGTAAGGCTTAGTTCAATGGCTTGTAATTGATTACTAACCTGGGGACTCCTCTCTCAAGTTCAGCGTTTTTGTTCACGTAGAAGGCTGAACAACTCCAGGGAGACTTGCTAGGTCTAATCAATTTTTTGTTCAAGAGTTCCTGTATTTCCAATTTATAGTGTTTTTCCAACTCTTGATTCATCTGGATGGGTCTGGCTTTTGTTGGGATATTTTTCTCATCGAAATCCTTTTCATAAGGTAGTTCAATGACATATTGCTTCCTATATATATATATTCACTGAAAACCCTGACATGGTTATCCCGTCTTTGCAATTCCTTGAACTGATATTTGCAACGGATATAGGAGCTTTAGAGTAGCTTTGCCATTTCTTGAGTTCATAGAAGAAGAAAAATGTGATTTCAAGTAACAAATTCAAAAAATTTATTTCCCGAGAAGCAAGTAGAAGCTCAGAGAAGCCGAGAAGCAGGTGGAAGCTCGGAGAAGCTAATTGGTCGAAAGATTTAGGGCAAATTGGTTGTCGGTCGAAGCTCGGACTGGAACTGTGGAACAAACTTGGGAAAACCAAAAATCCCAACTGAAAAGAAAGAAGAAAGGGAAGGGGGGAAGTAGGCTGGGGCCTGGGCTTCGGCCCGCTTCTAGGCCTGTGCTTCGACCAGCTTCTGGTCCAGGACTTCGGCCCGCTTTTGGGCCCGGACTTGGCTCGACTGTCGCCTGAACTTAGAATTGCAGAATTAGCTCGATTCTGCGATTCACGACTCGATTCACCACTAATTCTACCAGCTCGATTCATCCCGTGGAATTGGAATCGGTGAACCCCCCTCCCCCCTTGAATCGTAGAATTGTACGATTCCACAATTCGAATCGCGATTCTGACAACCATGGTCTGAGGTTCTCTAGCCCTGTGCAATTTGTAGTTTGATATATGCGATGGTTTGCACTTGCCCCGATATTTCACATGCTATTAGTGTTGTGAGTAGATATATGGCTAGGCTTGGAAAGCTACACTGGCAGGCAGTTAAATGGATTTTGAGGTATTTGCGGGGCACTTTTGATATTTGTTTGGAGTTCGGAGGAAGCTCGAAGGGTCTAGTTGGCTACGTAGACTCTGATTATGCAAAAGATTTAGACCGAAGAAGATCTCTCACAGGATATCTGTTTGCCTTCGGCTATTGTGCTATTAGTTGGAAGGACACGCTACAAGCTACAGTGGCGTTATCGACTACAAAAAGAGTATATGGCAGTCACAAAGGCTGTGAAGGAACCCATTTGGTTGAAAGGTTTATTCAGGGAGCTAGTTATGGAAGAAGAAGCAACTGCCGTGTATTGTGATAGTTAGAGTGCTATATACATCTTGCCAAGGATCAGAAGCATCACGAAAGGACGAAGCACATTGACGTCAGTTATCACTTTGATCAAGACGTAGTGACTCAAGGGGACGAAGCACATTGACGTCAGTTCTTCTCCGGCACTCCCCTTTCTCCCCGAAAACTCTTTGCCCTAACCTTACTCAGTCTTCAATTCGTCTGAGTCTCCGACGGTCCGAGGTGAAGATTCATCCATTTCTTCTTGTTCGGTTGTTCCGATTCTCCAACAAGCTTGAAGCTCTGTGAGTCCGTAGTTCCAATTCCCGAGTCCGACTTCCGCCCCAAGCTATTCCGAGCTTCAACTGTCCGACTCCGAGGTTCGGCCATCCGAACTTCAACCAAACAAGGTAGAGTTGATCTGCCCAAGCTTCAACCACCCAAGTTTCGACCAAAACGATTTTTGACTCTCGACTTCAACATTATTATTTTGAAAAATTGGATTTGGAATTTCTATTCTAAAATCAACACCTTTCAAATTTACTGGAGCAGCAGACTGGAAGGAATGTCTAGACGAAGTAATAAATGATGAAGAGGCTAAACTCCGTAATTCTTGATAAAAAGGTAAATCATGAAAGTCTATTTATTTCAAAATTCAATCGCACACTTCCATCTTCAAATTCAGTTATCCTAGAAGGAACACTACTAGAGTTGATTTCATTCTTCGAAATTACTTGTTTAAATTCCATGATTCTGGAAAACTTATTTCTTCCAATTTCAAAAGCTTTGGTGTTATTACTCATGCTCTTTGGGTAGTAGCTTCTAATAAAACTCTTTCGTCTGGTTGTGTATATTGCAATGTTTCAGGAGAAAGATTAGTATTCATAAGCTTGTAATAAATTTTGTCTTCAGGAGAAGAGATAGGGCTGCGTGGGGATCATTGGGGAGTAAGAAGAGCAAGAAGGGTTTGAGTTATGACTTATGTTGTTAACTTTTTTATTTCGGGAGTTTAACTTATGATTTGGACCTTGAATTTCGATAATTTGTAACGATATTTTGTGTTTTTATTATTTTATTATTTATTGTTGATTTGTTGGTTTGTGGTCTTTATTTGAATGAACAACGGTTAATTTTTTTTTCTGAGAAAAGTATGTTATATATATATATATGCTATTTTTTTAATTACAGGTAGAATCTTACGATTCACGATTCGAATCGCGATTCACGATTATACGACCCTCAACCGATTCTAGGTAAAATCGCGATTCTGAAAACCTTGATGGAGACAACTCAGACGAGTGGCAACTCTTATTTTTCCTTAAATGGATGGAGTGCTGCTTTGAAGCAAATCAGCAAAATTGCTGATTTATGCAGAGACGGAGGGCCGCAGCTTTGTTTATTGAGAGCCGCGGCTGATTGGATCAGGAAGAAGTGAATTTCCACCTCTGTTTTCCGCTCCTTAGCTTATGTTTATAACTAGGGTGGCAATTCGTGTCGTGTCGTGTTTATACGTGTCGTGTCTAAACGGGTTCGTGTCATCGAAGTCATAACCCATACACGACACGATTATTAAACGGGTTAGGTTTTGGAAACCCATACACGACACGTTTATATCCGTGTCAACCCGTTTAGACATGTTTAAACCCGTTTATCGAAACGTGTCATAATAAGTACACTTATATACGACACGATTATAAACGTTATCAGGACACGTTAAACCAACTTGTTTATCCGATCAACTCAGTTACCCGGATACATTAACACGACATGTTTATCCAATTAACTCGCTTATCCGAACACGTTAACACGACATGTTTACACGTTAACACGACATGTGTTGGATTGGATGAAAGAAAGGAAATAAAATTAGGTTAGAGACTTAGGAAGTTAGGATTACATGAGGATATTTTGGTAAATCCAAATACATAAACGAGTTAACGGGTTACATGATTATAGTAACACGATTAAACATGTTTAAATAAACAGATTTAATTGTATATAATCGGGTGACACGGGTTCAACCCGATAAGACATGCTTATTAATCGTGTTTAAACGGGTTGGACCCGTTTAGACCGATTATCAAAAAATGTCCAATCCAAACCCGTTTAACTCCGTGTCGTATCCGTGTCGTGTTATCGTGTCGTGTGAAATATTGTCAGCCCTATATAACCCTAATCACTTGTAATCTCATCTAACACCTTTTGGCTGAGTGTTTGTGAGACTAACTGGGGTTAGGGTTTTATCTCTCCGATTTGATTTCTCCACCTTTTGACTTCTCGATCTTTTACTCATACTGAAAGCCAAAGCCTCCTTACCTATAGATGTTTTCCTCTTGATCACACCGATCAAGAGGGTTTTAACACGTAATTGTTAGTGGGTCATTCTTATCTTCTCTACTTTTTTTTCTCTATTTCGCTGTTCAATTGGATCAATTTCTCCAACACTTCATGGATTAATTTGTTGTAAATAATAAAGTAAATTTTATATTTAATAATAATACATGAAGGAAATATTTAAGATGTACGTAATGAATAATTTCAATGACTTACTGCCATTTAATTGGTTAATGAATATTTCATTATTTTTAAAAATTCAAAAGTTATTTATAATTACGTAACATTATCCCAATTTAATTTGTTCCTATATATATAACGCTCACATTAATTTTGAAAAAGTAAAAAAGTAAAAAGTAAAAACTGAAGGAATATTACTGAATTAGCTGATGACCATTTTAAAGATATAAGTCATGAGAAAAAAGAATATGATACACTTAATTCTAAATAAATTTAACCTTTTTCAGATAGATTTTTAAAATTACAGCTAATCTCATACAAGTTCAATTGAGTAAATCCTGCATTGAATTGATTAGGCCATGAACACGAAATATATGGGTACCAGTGTATATCTTAAAAAGGTGATTGAGAATAATATACAAGTGAATGCTGAAATATAAAATTTTAATTATTCTATTAATATGTTACAATTTTAAAATTTTAAAATTTTTGACTTTTTAGAACTTAAAAAATGTTTTCTTAGATTTGATCATTGAAATTAAATACTGATATATTATACGAATAAATTGATAAACTATCTAATGTAAACTTTAAAATGCATATCGATTATTTTTCTGCTATTATAACTTCTAACTATAAAATGTTCTTTACTAAATCCATAAGCTAGTATAAATATAAATATTATCATGGGATCTACGCAGTGTTATCAGAACCGGACTGGATGATGAACCGGAAGGGGTACGGGTTCATGGGTTTATAGGTCCAACCGGGGGTTCGATGGGTCAGACCGCACGTTTATTTAAAATAAAATAAATATTCATATTATTAAAAAAATTACGATAATTAAGATAAAAGTATGATGATTTTAAAGAAATATAACAATAGTATAAGAAAGTATCTATATTTAATATTTCTTACTTCAAAATAAATATTTTATTTTAATAAGCACTTAAAAGTAGAGTTAAAAGAACAAAAAAGTGGTGGTGGCTTAGTTGGTAGTATGCTAGTATGAGAAGGAAGAGGTCATGAGTTCAAATCCTTACACAACCAACTAATTTTATATTAAATATGAAACCCATAAAACCCATAGAACCGGCCGGTTTAATGGAATTTTGCTTAAAACCGGCCGGTTCAATGGATCCGGCGGTTCAAAGCTACAGTTTCGATTTTCAGACTAACCGGACCGGACATAGTGCCAGTTTCCGGTCCGACCGGTCGAACCGGCCGGTCCGGTCCGGTTCTGATAACACTGGATCTACGTAATTAATTATATATACCTTTATGTTTGGCCTCTTACAAGTCTTTTCAAAAAATAAAATGTCTCCTCGATTCATGACTAAATATAAAAATTTATAATACATAATTGTTCAATATAATTTGACTTGTTTGGTTTCAAAATGTGATTTTAAAATCACACTTTAATTTAATTATACCCACAACAAAACAAAATAACTCATACAAAGTCAAAGGGTGGAGCCCATTTATACCACTCTTTTTTCCACAATAAAACAAAATAACTCGTACAAAGTTAAAGGGTGAGTTCTATACATAACAATTTATACTACTCTTTTTCAAAATCAAAATCTAATTTTAAAATCCTATTTTGAAATCAAACGCAGTATTAATTTTTCTTGATAAATTATTCAATATATTAGCTTTTTTGTATAATTGTCTATGCGCGATGGTAATTTTTTTTTATAGAAGGTCCATAGAGACTTTGGCTAATTACTTTATTAAATTGGGTTTTTTAGATTTTTTTTTTCTCTTAGTTCTCTTTTTAGCACATGTTTCATTTGGTCGGTGGGTAACTTCCCCAAAAGTTGACCCTTTAGAGTTCTAGGATCCCTTATCTTTCAAATCTTATAAACCAATCATGACTTTGGCCGTTCATGGATATAATAATGTGGGAAATAAGAGAGACATCATTTGCGTTTGGTTTTAGTAGATTGAGCCCCAACTTAAAATTACTTTGATTTTGATTTTGATTTTAATTGTGGAAAAGGACAAATGAGATGTGATTATAAATTTAACTTGGAAAACGTGTGTTTTTGTTGTGTAGTGTGTTGAGTTAAAGTTAAGTAAAAATTTTTGAATTGAAAAATGTTTATTTTTGTTGTATAGTGTGTTGAGTTAAAGTTAAAGTTAAAATTAAAATCAGTTAACTCTCAATCCAAACGGGGCATTAATGTGTCTTGAATTTTGACTAGATTTTATTTTTTATTTTATAGACTAAAATTTGTATATTTGATGAGAAAATATTTTGAGAATTTTATATTTAGAGATTAAAGAAAAAAATTGTAATCGATTTTCGGGAAAACACTATGTACTCCACGACTTCATCACTCATAGTGAAAGAAGAATTGATAAAGTCTCCCTTGCCCGTGACGTACGGCTAGCACACCGATGACCCAAATCACGTATACGAGTGTGCAAACTTCTCTTCCCTCTTGTCAATTTCATACTTTTTCGCTGAGTTTTGAAGAGTCAAATCTTAATTGATCCCAACAAATTGGTATCAGAGACAAGGTTCTAGCATTTTAGCAAATTGACTCAATTCAGGTGGCTACGATGAAGTTCAACATCGAGAAGTTCGTGGGCATCACAAGATTCAGCTTTGGCTTTTAGAGAAGACAACTAGGGCAGGAAGATTTTTCCGGTTGTCCTGGCTGTAGAAGAATTGACCATTAAGTTAAGCGGTGCTTCGTATTGCTCTGGAAGTCTTCAAGAATTCAAAACAAAGGTGGAGATTTATTGAGAATTATGTCTTGAATTTTGACAGCATTTTGTTTCCTATTTTGTAGATTTAAATCTCTATCTTTGATGAGAGAATATTTTGAGAATCTTATATTTAGAGATAAGAGAGAGAACATTATAATCGAGATTTGGAAAAACACTTTGTACTCCACGGCTTCATCACTCATAGTAAAAGAAGAACGGAGAAAGCCTCTTTTGCCCGTGAACATACGACTGGCACACCACTGGCCCGAACTACGTACACAAGTGTATAAGCTTCTCTTCCCTCTTGTTCGTTTCATACTTTTTCGTTGAGTTTTGAGATTTAGATCCTGATCGATCCCAACAGTACCGTTATAAATATACAGTATAATTTACATTTTCTTTTGTAGTTCTATATGAGGATTTAATAATAACTTATAATGAATCGCTTATTTCTTGAAATCATCCTTTTCTTTTTCATTATATTTATTAAAAGACCGCTAGGCTTTGTTGTGACAAAATAAAACTCTGAAGTATATGATGTAGCTCACGCAACAAAACCTCTCGAGTATTATATTATTATATAGAGATATAATTTTAGGTACGTCGGATCCACGGAGCGCGTATGGGTCTTTTCCATACTCCAGCAGCATTTCTGTTTTTCCCCCCTTCTCCCTTAAGTTCTTTAAAAAAAATTAATGTGCACTATTAAAAACAAAAAGAAAGATAAGCTGTGTTGGTAAGAAGCAGCTCCTTCTTTTGCTGATTCCGCCATTTGAAAATCCTTGGAAGTGCCCCGAAGACAAACAATTGGCTTTAGGTGGGTGCTAAGAGTCTCCTCTTACCTTCTCCAGTTCTATGGATCGAATCCCCTTCCTCTTCGTTTTTTATTTTCCCCTTTTCTTTCTTCCTTAACTGGCTTTTTCTGCCTTTTTTTTTCCTCTCCTTCTTTTTTCTTAAAATGCCTCTATCTTTTCGAACAAAATTAAATTATTCCTTATCTTCTTCATAATAGTCTTTATTTATTTCAAGGAAAAAAGAAAAAGCCTTTATTTATTAGATTATATATAACCAACAAGCAAATTCAAATCATTCCTTATCTTCTTCGTAATAGCCTTTACTTAATTCAAGAAAAAAAGAAAAACCTCCATTTATTTGTAAACACCTTGATCTGGCCCGGGGTGGGACTACTATTCGGGGAGCACATAGGATCATAGAGCAGATAAAAGCACGTAGGGATCGCACATCAAAAGACAAAATTTTGAGATTAAACATATACATTTTTAAGTACTAATTACTTATTTTATCTTTAGTGTCTATTTTCAAAACAATACGAGATAATTGGCAAGATTTCATTCTCTGGGGACGCGTGTGTAACACGAGTTTTGAAACGTGACGCTCACTCTTAGGAGATCGTGTTTTTTTAAACCCGATTTTTCGTACTTTTAATAAAAAGGCACATTAATATCATCTAACTAAAAAAAAAGAACCTTTTGATTGACATGATTTATTCAACAAAAAAGAGGTTTGAGACGGAGAAATCGATATTTTCATGTAGCGAGAAATATTCATGTTGGAGTGTTTTCTAGTCAAATATTTTTTTTTTGGACTTGATGATATTTTTCATTAATTTTTTTCCGTTCAAATGTGTGTTAAAATCTCAAAAAGATGAAAATGAAGTGTTTTGATAAGTTTGAGGGCGAATGCGCTATTTTGATCAGACCAAACCAGTTCAAATCAACTGGTTGAAATAAGCACTCACTGAGGTGAAAATTTAGGATGGATAATCTCGCCCCCGTATGGAGGCATGGCTGCTAACCGTGCCCAGCCCTTTGGGCGCATTTACCAACTGTCCAAACGGATTTTTTTGGACAGATGGACCCATTCGGAGCTTCCAAAATTCGAAAATCTCTTTTATTTTCGTCCATGAGCTTTCCTTATTTGCAAAACGGTCTCCAACTCCGATTTGCCTATAAATAGATGGTCATTTGCCAAAGAAAAGACTTTTGGTCATTCTCATGTGTTGAGCGTCCGCAAAAAACTGAACTAAAATTCTAAATTAATCCTAGTTCTAACCAACTTAGTAAGGAGATTACTCGATTAGGCCCCGATTAGTGGATCAAAGTCCTTTTTCGGAAGATTTGTGGACGAACAAGGTAAAACTCGAGTTGACTAGAGGTTGACCGACTCTATGTACGAGCTTTCTAGCTGGTGTAAGGGTCAGTCTCACCCTCTCTTCATCTATTCTTTGCTTTTCATGTAAATTTCAATGAAATTAGAGGTTTTCCGAGCATTTTCTAATGTGCTTCAGATTGTAACCCAACATGTATTCGAATTTTCGGGTCCAAACATGCATTCTAGAAGACTCTGGCTGCTACGAGAAGAGAATATTGATATAATATTGTATCTCTTAATTAGATATTATTTTCTAAATGCTTGAGTCAGGAGTCTTATATTTCCTATTTCAGATTATTTCTTTATTCCATTTTAGGAACGTTATCTATAGGAGAATATATGTCACTTTCGTATTCTAGAGTCAAGGGAAGTGTTTTCCCTTTATGTATATGCTATTCACCTCACTGTAAGGGAAGATCTCAGAAACAATGTTTTGAATGAAATTACCTAGAGCGTTTCCTCTCTTTTCTTATCTGAAAAAGTTCCTTGTTTAGTGGCGAAAACCCCGATTATTATCGTTCATCCTTGAGTGTGGTGAATCAAAGCGACTTTTCTTACTCGTGGCGAGTTATTTTATACACTCTTCTTTCTTATCCAGTTCTTGTTCGTGAACCCATCATGTTTGTATCAGAGCCTAAGGTTTATCACTGAATAGCTGAGTAAAACACGTGAGGGAGTGTATACATGAGTGTTTAGTGAGAAATCATTCTAAGAAACGCAATGGATGAGGAACACGTCCATCAGGTTCTGAGGGGACTCACACTCGAGGAAGCCCCGTTGCATGGCTTGATTGAGTGACCCAAGCTCTTGAGTGAATGGTTGTGGCACCTGCTCCTCCACAACGTGCACATCGAGTTCCTAAACGGAATGTTCGAGTGGAAGATGAAGCTAACCAGGAGGATGAACTTCCTGAAGAAGAAGAGCAACCGGTTCCATGACGGCAGCAACGGGGCGTTAATAACAACCTCAAGTTGAAGATTCCGCAATTCAAAGACACAAGTTCCCTTGAAGAGTACCCCAAGTGGGTCCAGCGCATCGATAAGGTATTCAAATACTATGAGTACTCCGAAACCTAGAAGTGCAAGCTTGCTGCCCTCGAGTTCACCAATTATGCAAATCTGTGGTGGGAAAGGTTAAAGGTACAGCGAAGAAGAGATAGAGAAGATGAGATTCGTAGTTGGCGGGAGATGAAGCGCCTCATGCATAGAAGATTCGTGCCTGATTACTAAGATATGATCCTCAAACTGCAGAGCATTCGTCATGGAGGTATGTCCGTTGAAAATTATGTTATGGAGTTCAAAATGTTGTCGATGAGATGCGAACTAAATGAGACACGGGAGCAGAACATTGCTATATTTATTGGTGGCTTGAACAAGGAAATTACGTATGTCATGGAGTTGCAACCCTTTACGTTTTTGGAAGATGTGATTAAGTTGTCCAATAAGGTGGAAAAGCAGCAAAAACGCTGCAAACTCAATGCATCGTGAGTGCTTAACTTTAAACTAGTGGCTGCTAATTCGGTCGACAAAGGGTCTTCTTCGAAGTGAAATGCGCAGCAAAAGGAAGTAGGGGGCTCTCATAGATCTCAAGCTGAGGCGACAAAGGGAAATGAGAAGCACGCTGATTTGCAATGCCTTGTTCGGAGCCAAGACATCAAGTGCTTCAAATGTCTTGGATTCAGACACATAGCTTTTGAATGTCCGAATCGGCGAGTGATGACCATCCAGAGCACTCAAGAGATCGAAAATGAAGATGAAAGGGTGGATTAGAATGTTTCTGAAGGTGTGCAGGGAGAGAATGTAGAGTTTGCCAATAAGGGGGAGATGCTTATGATTCGTTGAGTCTTGAGTTCTAAAGCAAAGCAAGAAGAACAGAGGGAAAATCTTTTCCAAACTTAGTGCACCATCCAAAATAAGGTGTGTAGAGTTATTATCGACAGTGGGAGTTGCACCAATATTGCTTCTACAACCTTGGTGGAGAAGCTAAATGACGCAGCGGAACTAATTGCGATCTGTCACGCACGAATACCAGACAACAACCTTCTACAACTTGTTGATTCTACGAATACCAGGAAATAGGTATCACACTCGAATCAAATATGAGATTGGGCGAAAGAGCGCAGTAGCTCCAAGACTTTATTGATAATCTAAAAAAAAAAACTGTCTTAACCCTAGGGCTTATATCGTTTAAATAGAAAAAATGAAAATATAACGAAAAAAAATATTCCTTAAAATAAAATATTTCCTAAAATAGCAAAAAAGCCATAAATAATATAAAATTGCCTGTTTGAGCCCCTAAACGATGGAATTCGGCATAAATCTCGTGTTTTCATTGCCAAAGGCAATGAGTTGTGCTCCAGATGCCGTTTCCCTCAAAACATGGTCATCAAAACCTATTTTTTTCAAAGTACCGATTTGCCGTTTCTTCTGCCGCATCACTGAATCTGGCTACTACAAAGCATACATACCCCTATAAGTTGAGATGGCTGAATGATCAAGGCGAGGTACGAGTCACTCAGTAAGTTCGTATTCCATTCTCAATTGGGAAGACGTATGAAGATGAAGTATTATGTGACGTGGTTCCGATGAGTGCAAGTCATCATCTATTGGGAAGACCGTGGCAGTACGACATGAGGGCTTTGCACGATGGATACAAGAATACTTATTCATTCACCAAAGAAGGGATGAGTATTGTTCTAGTATCGCTTAGTCTATAGCAAGTGCAGAAGGACCAAAGTGCGAGTGTGAATGGCTCGAAGAAATAAAGCTTAGTGATGACTCTGGGAGAACTTGAGAGGACTCTATTGAACTTCAACTTAGTTCTCATTCTTTTCATGAAGGAAGCAACACTTGAAAAGCATATTTCTCTTCCGCCTCATAGCTCTCTTAAAGGAGCTCGTTGACGTATTTCCTGAGGAGTTGCCTGAACGGTTGCCTCCGATTAGGGGGATTGAGCATCAAATTGATCTCGTTCCTAGTGCTACTTTGCCTAATCGACCGGCATATCGATGCAATCCAGATGAGGCCAAGGAGTTGCAAAGGCAAGTGAATGAATTGCTTGAGAAGGGCTATGTACGGGAGTCCATTAGCCCATGTTCTGTACCAGCACTTTTGGTGCCCAAGAAGGATGGATCGATCATCGACAGTCGAGCCATCAAGAAGATTACGATAAAATATCGATATCCCATTGCTCGACTAGATGATATGCTTAATGAGTTTAATGGTTCGAAGGTGTTTTCAAAAATCGATCTGAAAAGTGGATATCATCAAATTCGCATGAAGGAGGGAGACGAGTGGAAGACAGCCTTCAAGACCAAGCATGATCTATACGAGTGGATGGTTATGCCGTTCGAACTGTCCAATGCTCCTAACATCTTTATGAGGCTGATGAACCATGTCTTCTGGGAATTCATTGGTCATTTTGTTATTGTCTACTTTGACGACGCTTTGGTCTACAACAGGACCCCTCGAGAGTTCCGATGGAATAAGAAGACACCTATGGGTGTAGAAGAATTATCGCCCAAAGAGAATCCCGGCTTTCAACCGAAGCACGAGTGCCGATGAATTCTTGACATGAATTTCGGATGTGGACCGATTCTTCGACTACTACGGCATCCCCGATGATAGAAGCTGAGTTGATAGAGTTGTTTATCGGTTAAAAGATAAATCTTCTACTTGTTGGCACGGGTTACAAAGAAATCTTATTGAAGCTAGAAGAATCTGGTCTTTACTTGGAGGCGTATGAAATGACTTTTGAAGGACAAGTTCTTGTCATTGGATTGTGAACAACAGTTGTTCAAGTCTTCAAGTTGTCTTCCAGAGACTGACCTTCCTCTTAAACATGGAAAGACAAATCTTGGTGATATGAAGATTATTGATGTTGTGATAGAAGATGAAAAAGAACAGGTCGAAGACACAACTTCCAATAGGAACAGCAAAACGGAAGAGGAAGAAGACGTAGAGTCGAAGAACTAGGCTATGTTGGAGCAAGATACACATGTCTTGATCATGAACGATTTATCTTTTGAGGAGAATATTTTGGAGGTACTAATTTCAAACTCCACGGGGCAAGTCTTGATGGAACACACTTTAAACTCACCCCAAGTGGAATTTCAAGAAGAAATTGCTATTGAAGATTTGTCGATGGTGTTTCATACAATTGAGGTAAAATTTACCAAAGCATATACGACTCCATCGAGGAAGCAGCAGTTCAGGCAACGAATTGGTTGGCGAGGAAAAACAAAGAAGTCAATTTATGAAGAAATACTAGAAAGAGTTCTCAAAGAAAAGAAGTTGCTGAAGTGGCAAGATAAAAAGCACCAAAGCGCACACATAAAGACCAGGGGAAGATTGAAGAAGACTCGAGGATGCGTCTTTTTCCAACCGAGAGGGGATGATGTGCTTCAGATTGCAAGCCAACATGTATTCGAATTTTCGGGTCCAAGCACGCATTTTAGAAGACTCCGGCTGTTACGAGAAGAGAATATTGATATAATATTATTTCTCTTAATTAGATATTATTTCCTAAATTAGCTTGAGTCATGAGTCTTATATTTCCTATTTCATATTATTTTTTTATTCCATTTTAGGAACGTTATCTAGAGGATAATGTATGTCACTTTCCTATTCTAGAGTCAAGGGAGGAGTCTTCCCTCTATATATATGTTATTCACCTCATTGTAAGGGGAGATATCGGAAACAATATTTTGAATGAAACTACTTAGAGCGTTTCCTCTATTTTCTTATCTGAACAAGTTCTTTGTTTAGTGGCGAAAACCCCGACTCTTATCATTCATCCTTGAGCGTGACAAATCAAAGCGACTATTCTTAGTCGTGGCAAGTTATCTTATCGAGTGAGTTTAGTTGGTTCTATCATCCACCCTTCTTTCTTATCCAATTCTGGTTCGTGAGCCCATCATTTTCTCTATAAATCAATTTAAGGCAATTATAGAAACTCTTATTAATATGTTAATAGGATGGTAGGAGATGAAATCTGTGACTAATTTCATGTATATAAGTTTGGACTTGTTGATTAGTAGCTAATTTTGCTGGATTAGTGCCCGCATAGGATTAATCGACAGTGGCATGCCAATTAGGTTTTAATTGGACTTAATCTTGCTTGATTACTTGTGATAATATTCTGGTCATGTGATAATATGGTCAAATTTATAATCAATTAGATTTGATTGGCTCAAATTGTGTGAATCAGACTAATTGCGTACTTGGCTACGAGTAATTATGCTTGAATTTGCTAATTAGTCAAAATTGGCATGAAATTGGACTTTCTAAAAATCTGTAGTTTTTAGTAAATTAGACTTAGATGAGTCGATTTGATGATTCGTGGTTCAATTAGGCCTAATTAACTTCCTATTGCTTTAGATTAGACTTAATTAGGTTCAATTGGCCTTAATTAACTTAAAATTGATCTTGTAAACATGCTGGAAAATTTTTGCTGATCGATCCGAGAGTCATTTGGTTGATTTAGGGGTCAAGTAGGCATGATTATAGGCTAATTGCGTTGATTAGTCAACGTCCTTGTGTAATAAGGACCTAATTGCGGCCAATTGCTTTGATTTTTGCTTCAATTGATGAATGGACCCTTGATTGTGTAAATGATAATGTGGCCGAGTGGTTTAGTGTCCAATTAGGTTCGATTTTGCTTAATTAGAGTCTAATTATGATTAATTAGATTAATTTAGGTTAAATTGACCTAATTAGTGTTTCGGCCTTAGGAATTGGGATCTAATTGAGCCTAATTGGATATGCCTAGGTTTGATTTGTGTCAATAACCACTCTTGTTATATGGCCGAATTCGTGTGCGATTAATCGAATCAAATTCAGTTAAACCGTGAAATTTGATGTATTATTTTGTAATAATAATGTAAAGTTGGCTCAATTACATGGGACTAAGGGTAATTAGATACCAATTAGAGTGTCTTAGGCCCTTAAGAAGGTCTTTGTGACCTTGAGGGTGGGTCACTAGGTCCCGGGATCCCCTTAAAACAGTTAAAGTCCATCACTTGACTTAATTAGGGGATTAATTGAATGAAAAAAATCCAAATTGGTGTTTAAGTCATTTTCAAGTGGCTAATAATGTATATTGATATCGATCATGGGGATTAAGGGTAGTTAACCCTATAATCAGGTCATAGGATCCAAATTGAAGGTCAAATTGACCTCGAAGGAATTAGGATCATTTTCGTAGATTTTTTTGGGATTAAATGGCTAATTCATATAAATATGGCCATGATAACAAAAATTGAAATAAAATTGAACAAATTGTGAATAAAAGGCGTAGATGTAGGAAAATATGCTTAGAATTTTTCCAAATTAGGGGCTCTAGGCCCATTTTCCTCTCGTCGAGCCTAAGGTTCATTTCTTGGCCCACTCGGTTCACTTTGTGAATATTGGCATGTGTATGATGGCCTGAATGTATCGCCTATGTATATGAGGGCCTGAATGTATCATCCATTTATATTTTAGTCCGAAGGTATGCCCCATTTCTCTTTCGGCCCTAATGTGTGGCCCATTTTCAAAGTCAGACTATATAATTTGTACATAAGTACGTGGATATGTACGGAGTCTGTAAATTTGTAAATTTCATTCTTTGTATATTCATAAATAAGGTCTAAACCCTAGGATAAACAATTGGACTTTGAAATAAAAAGTGTTAGAAACTGATTGGAGCCCTATAGGGTACTGAAATGACAAGTTATTGGCCTGTGGGCCCCTAATCTCGTAAGAAAGTCCCTAAACTCATTTCTTTGGTTCGAAGATCGAGTGAAACTTAAATCCTTAAGTGATTAGTATGTTGCCACTTTAGGTGACATAAGTGGCTCAAGGTGACCTATGTGGCTCACCGGTCAAATAAACGGTGTAGTGGCGACTCCAATCCAATTGGGTCCCAGGTATAAACGGACTAATCAAATTCCAAGTCGGAACGAAGGTCTAAAAACCACACTTGCACGACATCATCATCATCATCGTCATCATTATTATTATTATTAGTATTCATAACCAATAACAAAGGTTGCATAAATAGATCTCCCAATTCTAAAAGAATTCAAATTTTTATTTTTCATTGATATTCTCTTTATTAAATTATAACATATAATTAATTATATCTCCTTTATATAAATTGTAAGTCAATCCCTGTTAAGTTCAATCACTAAAATAGTATACAGAAAATTAATCACAGCTAATTGATTAGATGTATATTTTCCATAAAAATGTAGCCTATAATTTAAAAGAATGATTATAATGAAATTGTAATGATAATATCCTCTAATAGGAAGAAAAATAATAATATATATATAATTCTTATTTTATATGATTGATATATTTGATAATATATATAATCCTAAATTAAATGAAATTATGTTTAATAAACTAAAAAAAATAAAAAAAAATATTACCACTGCGAAGCGCCAACTTTACGTTATATATATATATATATATATATATATATATATAATGAGCTAGAGGGAAGACGACTTGCCCATCAACTTGTATTGTATGAGGTGACTTCATTGGGGTTCTCATCAAGTGCTCCACAAAACCTAGACGAAGAGTAAGAGGAATGCCATGAAAGACAAAACATAGAGTCACCCATCAAGAGTTCGTCTTGGTAGGCAGATATAGAAAAAGCAGCCTCTCCTTTTTCCTTTTCACAGCCGTGGTACCAACATCCCCATTTACAAATATTGGCACTAGCCACCATACATATATTGGGATAGGATCTTATGCACCTAGTCTTCGTTCTCCTGTGTGGGTTATCCATTCGATACTAGTGTGATTGATGGTACAAGTCAATCTTGTATGCTGGGAAGATAATTCTGTTGTGAACTGGACGGTGAGATGGTCGGACGAGTATATGATTGGCAGAGAGACGGAATACAATCAGTCATATATATCGACATACAAATTAAAATGATAAAAGCAACGTGATGCAGTGTTGAGCTATACTTGCTTTCAATTCTCCACTAAGAGAATATTCTAAATTTAATTTTCACCAATGAGACATTCTTCTACTTCATATTTTCCACTTTTTTTTTTCATATCATCCTTCAAGCCTATGAGATTCACATATTATAATAATAATAATAATAAGAAGAAGAATTCATAATCTTCAATCTCTCTTTTATTTTTTTTTACTGTTATGTGAGAGGCTCGTAGGCATTCTAAAGGGAAAATGAAAAGTTAAAAATAGGATCATTTGAATCAATATTGGGTTGGTTCAAGTGATTCAGTATTCATTTCCTTAAGCAGGTTTTCATATTCGAGTCTTGTGAATAGAAAAAAACTTATCGATAGATTGAGTAGAACATTCTGATGTGAATGTGATCATTTGTTGCGGGCATTATGCAGAAAGAACACAAAGAACATGAAAAGGCCATTGAATGTGCTGTTATCACTGCTCACATCATGCGTGACTATATATGTACGCATACCTTGATAAATGACCACCAACAATGGGAGGAAAAATTTCCTGTGGTGTTGAGAATTTGTTGCTTTTAAAGACATTTAGCATAGGGATGTAAATGAGACAAGACTATTCGCGAACGGTTCGGGCTCGGCTAGACGCTCACCAGTTAAATGAGCCGAGCCGAACTTAATTGTATTTGGCTCACGAAACTCGCGAGCCTAAACGAGCTTTTATTATTATTATTATTATTATTGATTTGAGCTATTGATTTTAATCCTTTTATGAACGAAACTCTAATAATTTTTTCATATTGTCAAACGTAATATTTTAATTGAACTCTATGTGATTTGAATTTGAGTACTATCAAGTTGTAATTGGTGTTTCTCAATTATATTTTGCATGATATTGTTGTTTTATAGTTTAGTTTATAGTATTTTTTTTCCAAACCTAAATGAGCCCGAACTCAAGCCTAAGCCCGAGCCGAAGCTTGACTTTTCTACTGAACTTGGCCCATTGGCCGAGCCTCACATGAGCCGAGCCTGAGCCTTTGATCTGTATGATGAGCCGAGCTCAAGCTCGGGCTTTCAGGCTCAATCAAGTTCAAGCCCAAGCTTGAGCCTTGTATATTTAGGCTCAGCTCGGCTCGTTTACACCTCTAATTTGGCATGTAATATTAATAGCACAATTTCAAATTGATGATTTCTTTGCCGACGGCCCGAATAATTCCTTGAGGTACATCACAAGTTGTCCATGAATATTAGTCGCGAAAATGTTTTTGAAAATTATCCTTGTGGCCTTTTGGCAGATTCAAAACTTAAGATTATAAGAGAAAGTTCTGAATTTCTTAATCATCATCACCAGCTAACCTCTTCACTGCAACCATTTCGCTTCGTCCTACCAAATTTTCCCGTGTGAAAGAGAAAAATTATTTTAAAAATATCAATTTTCGACAGATTTCGGGCAAAAAATACTCTGTAGGAAAAGTGCTCATGAGAAAATTTCGCCAAAAATAAGAACATGTTTTAATTGGTCAGGAGTGATAAGATCCTGTGGACAATTAATTTGGCGTAATAGGGTTTTAAACTCATGACCTATCCAAAAAAGAGCAACGCTACACTTGCACACGGACGTTTCTTTGCTTGTTTAGACTTGCAATTTTTGTTGCTTGCCCATAACTATTGCAAACCTTTTCGGAGATAAAAAGCCGAAAATTTACTTTGCCGGTCTGCCTTTTAAGAAACCGTCCTTTGTGAATGTACATTCTAAGATCAGCTTTTTATGATTTAGGATTGTATAACATAAGGTTAAACCAATGGCTTACGAAGTGTATGCGATTCTGTTCAGACTTAATTTTCTTCCCAACATATACCCATAAAAGTTTCTCAAATTTATCTATGAATGGCATTGTACTTCCTGCAATAAGGACGCAGAATCTGGCTCTCTCACATCAAAGCCCACCCTTCCCTTCTTTTTCTTCTTCTTGGTCGTTTTCTTGATTAAAGATGGAAACGCCAATAGTGCAAGAGAATAAAATTTCTGTGTAGGAGGAAGCGGTCCACGCATGCAACAAGGAATATAAAATTGGAAGGAAATGTGTTTTTTTTTTTATGCAACCTAATATTCGGTAGTCCAATGGTCCTGACTAATGCAATTCGAGTTGGATCGGCACATTAAAGAGTAAAACTCTCATGGCGTGGATTTTCTCCATTCACAATATTCGAATTCAAAATCTTATTTAAAAGAAATAAGCATTGAACCGCTTGATTAAAGTTACGTTGGTGGAAGGGAATGGTTTGTGGTCCCCAAATTCTGGCACAATCTTTACTTGCCCTTCAAAGTGGTCACAACTGTGCGCACCATGAGTGGCAATTGTAGCCTCAATGCATATACGGTCACATAGAAGCTCCACATTCAATGGTTCTATCAAGGACCAATCCTCGCTTGCTTCACTCGAAAGTAGCATAAAGTCGCTTGGTGTAATTCTGGGCCGAAAGTGAATAAAACTGGCTTGAGGCCACTTGCAGTTGTCAAAGGTAACGCATGTAAAATTTTGAGACCTGTTGTTACTTTTCGTTTTGCTAATCGTAAATGGTCATTATATAGTACAGATAGTTGCCTAAATATTCTTACATGAGAGGGTTTGATCATGTGATAAATTTTCAGATCAGAATGTTTAGATATTACAAGTTTAGTTTCAAAGAAGATATGTGCACGCCCTTAGTTGGTAATAAAGAGGTTTCAAATTCGATACTAGTGGAACTATTCCTGCCTCTTTATTAGTTATTTATGATATTTATTTCATTGTACTATGTCTATGAGCATCCCTTATAACTGAAAAAGAAGATGAGTAGCAATTTAGGTAATTGGGCACAAAGTTTCGAAATAATAGAAAATATGGTTAATTATGAAAAAAACTTAAACTTTTCACATTTTATCAATTCTATTATAATTTTTTTCTTGACCTAAAAATACATAGACTATCAATTTGATATAAACTTTTTTGTTAATTTAAACAAAAATTATTGGCCACTACCTCCCGATCGAGGTAGTTGATGACCTTAGCGATCGCCGGCGACCGTATATGGGCGGTGGTGGCCTCCACTGAGGCCCTCACCACCTGAATCTGAAAAGGAAAAATTAAATTCTAGAAAGCAAGGAATAGGGGGTCGGCGATGGGAGCCTCATCGGCGGCCACCACCCTCCAGTCAAGGTCACTGGTGACCTCTTCGTTATAGGCGACTCCAATTGGGGGTGGTAGCCGCCAATGGGACACAACCAATTAAAAAGTTGACGATGTATTAACATTAATATTAAGTTGATAGTTTGTATATTTTTAAGTTAAGAAAAAAGTTCGTGTTAGAATTGATTGATGAAGTTGCTACACTTCAACTTGAGCTGCTTTATATATTGGAGCAGAGGTGGCAGTTCATATGTGAAAAGTTTGGATTTTTTTTTAGGTATTGTACCCTTGAAACTAAGTAAAATCTTAAATAACAAGTAACTGTAAGATCATCATTGTGTGTGAGAGTAGGCTGTACAATTTTTAACAGATACATATATAAGGCGTACAAGTTGATTGATCAATTTTTGTATTTCTATTGGGGTATATGGATTCGATTTGTTGACCTTCTCGAGTTATTTTACTATCCAACCGCCGTAAAATCTCCAATCAAAACTAAAAAGAGAAAACTATCACTGTCATCCCTTTACTTGTACCTTGCCACCAGTTAAGTCCCTCATCAATTTTTGCCATCAATTTCGCTTAAACGTTGGGGTTCCGTCAATCAATTTAGTCCTAGCCGTCAATGTCACTAACGGATGTCTGACGTAGCTGCCTCGTTGGACAAAACGGTGTCAAAAAAATAATTTTTTAATCTGACTTTCCAAAACTATCACTGTCATCCTTTTACTTTCCTTGAGCCACCAATTTAGTCCCTCCTCAATTTTTGCCACCAATTTGGCCCAAACATTGGGGTTCCATCTATTAATTTCGTCCTTGCCGTCAATGTCGCCAACGGATGTCTGACTTATCTGCCTTGTTGGAGAAAATGACGTCAAAATATTATTTTTAATCTGAGTTTCTAAAATAAAGTCGCTTTTGGCAGTTTTTTGAAAATTTATTTATTTATTTATCTATTACTTTAACGGATGAAGGGGTAGACTAGCGAGACCTCCCTAGACCACGGGGGCAGTGGCAGGCCGGGAAGGCCCCAGTCGATCTCCCCCCTTTTTCTGAAACCCTCTGTTTTACTCTTTCAGTGAGGGTGATGCTGCTAATCGAAGGAAGAGATGCATTAGTTCGTTGGAGAGGAGGGAGGTTGCTAGGAATGGCCTATGACTGAGCTGCTATGATGGAAGAACACTGGAAAGGGACTAAAGAAGCGACCTGAAATTTGCTATAGCTTTTAGGTAAGGGAAATTGAGGTTAGTCGTTTGAGCTGGACACGAGGCTGAACTAAGAATGACTTCAGAGCTCCTGATACTACTGATCCGTCTCGTTATCCGATTAGTAGTATCAGGAGCTCCGAAGTCATTCTTAGTTCAACCTCGTGTCCAGCTCTAACGACTAACCTCATTTTCCCTTTCCTAAGAACTGTAACGAGCTTCATGTCGCCTCTTCAGTCTCTTTCAAGTGTTTCTCCATCGTAGTAGCTCAACTACAGGCCCCTTCGAGCAGCCTCCTTTTCTCTAATGAGCTTATGCATCTCTTCTTTCGATCATCAGCATTACCTTCACTGAAAGAGTTAAACAGAGGGATTTGGGAAGGAGGGGAGACCGATCGGGGCCTCCCCGATCGACCATTGCCCCTTGGTTTGGGGAGGTCCCGGCGGGCCTACCCCTTCATCCGTTAAAATAAATAAATAATTTAAAAAAAATTACCAAAAACAACTTCGTTTTGGAAACTCTGATTAAAAAAAAAATTTGACCTCATTTTTCTAACAAGGTAGCTACGTTAGACATTCGTTAGCGACATTGACGAGGATGACAAAATTAATAGACGAAACTCCAACATTTAGGCCAAATTGGTGGCAAAAATTGAGGAGGGACTAAAGTGGTGGCTTGAGAAAAGTAAAAGGATCACTGTGACAGTTTTAGAAAGTCAGATTAGAAAATTATTTTTTTGACACCGTTTTGTCCAACCAGGCAACCACGTCAGACATCCGTTAGTGACATTGACGGTTGGGACTAAATTGATTGACGAAACCCTAACGTTTAAGCGAAATTGATGGCAAAAATTGATGAGGGACTTAAGTGGTGGTAAAGTGCAAGTAAAGGGATGACAGTGATAGTTTTCTCAAACTAAAAACTCCCGTTTCCTGAGACAATTGGCAAGCTGAGATTTTTTAGGCTATTGCTTTTGGTTAAATATAGTATAAGCGATTGACTCCGACCTTCAAGCGCATTAGCTTTGCCGGTTGTCCGCTCCCCTCCTATGCACGGTGCCACAAATCGATCCTTTTCAGCTCCCAGAATTAGACTCTTTTTTTTCTTTTCTCTTTCTTCCCTTTTCGTTTCTCCCATAGCATCGCGCGGGTGCTCTGCACTAGGGTATATATATATTGTTTTATCATATATGCTATTATATAAGAGAATTCGTCATTTTGTAATTATCTCTCTATTTCTAAAATTTCACTTTATTATAAACATAATTTTACAAATGTTTTCCTACTTCTGGAGGAAAAATTCTAAAACAAAAAATTAGAAAAAAAGTTCCACTTCTCGCTTGGGAGAAACTCCCTCCCTCAATATTCCTTTTTTTTTTTTTTTGCATTTTCCGTTTTTAATGAGGAAAAATTTTAAAACAAAAAATTAGGAAAAAAAGTTCCCCTTCTCGCTTGGGAGAAACTCCCTCCCTCAATATTCCTTTTTTTTTTTTCATTTTGCGTTTTTAATGAAAACTAACTCTAAAAGACGTTATTAATTGTATGTAAAAGAACAAAAAAGGGAATATAGTTAAAAATTACTGTACCATATCAGCATGTTTTATGTATACACTGGGCTATGCACGAGTGTCCTTCCAGTACTATATATACCCTATATACTATATAAAGGGAGAATTTAGTGTCCTTAGTAGTTACTTTTGAGCGTTTTATAAAATTATCCTAATTAACTCTAATTGTATTGAATAATCTATATCTATACATATTTTTTTGATGAATAATCTCTGTCTATATATATTAGCAATTACATCACTATTTATTGCATTGTATTTGTTCTCTCTATCTATTTTGCCTTTTTATGAAGACTTAGATATATATCCTATATTTTTTTTATAAATATTTATTAATAGACACAAACTTTTCTCATCTATATTGTATCTTTCTTAAGAAATTATACTAATTAGACATTTACTTTTTGAATTACAGGTAATACATTTTCTCCCTTTATCTATATGGGAAGATCTAATGTACTATGAAAAATAATTTCATTGCTAATTTATTTTCATAAATTTACAAAATGCAACTATTTTCATTTTCTTAAAGTCCATCATGTCTTCCTTTACTTAATATTATTTTCAAATCTTATTTGTACTTATCTTATTAAGAGCAAAACTATAAACTTTACATTCAAGAATCAACCTATTTATCAAAACCAAACTCCATGAAATAAAAAGAAAAATGATATCATATGTGATAACATGATACCATCTTTTAAAAAAATTATATTATTTACTATTAATAGAGAGTTCATAATTTTGACAAATAAGTAGATTTACTTTTAGTTTCAGCTATGCACTATTTTGATTATTACATAAACCATTATGATGAATCAAAAAATTAAAAAAAAAATTCAACCCACGGCAACTCGCATGGTCACCCCTAGTCTCTATATGTAGGTTAAGCCCTGCCGACTAAGATAAAAATTTAGAAGCAATTCTTTTCAATGTTCTAAATCATATATTTTCTATTTATACTAGTTTTCTATCCAGTGCATTGCACGAGTTCATTTTCAAATATTTGTATACCATTTCTTGTTTTAATTATTTACACTGTGAAGCAGAAATTTTCAAAGAGTCGATGAAAGCTCTGAGAGCGCTCCGACGACGGGAGAGAAGGGCTAAGGGGGTCTAGGCGGATGAGGGGAGAGAGAGGGAAGAGGAAAGTAGAAGGGAGAGAGGTTATTTTATTTTTTATTTCATTTATTTTATTTTGATTAAAAATTTGAAAAATAAGTCTTTTTTATTTTATTTTTTTGTGTTACGTCGAATGCATATCTGCCACGTCATTTGTCACGTCAGCAAATGTTGACGGTGTCAAGGGGAATTTAACGGACTGTATTTGATTGCAACCAACTTGCAACTTTTTGCATCAAATTGTAGGAAAAAAATTCTTTTTGTGCCATAGTATTACATTTCTAAAACGTTTTGTACCACCGAAGTAATTTACCCTCCTATTGTACCCCGACTTCGGCAGTTCTCAAGAAACGAATGTCTATTGTAGCTTGGGTAGGGAGTAGATAAGTAGCCCAGCCCATGATAACAATTTTAGAAAATTCGGATAGAATTCAATGGAATCGGCAGCTTGGGCCAAATTTGAAGCTCAGGCCCAATAATAGAAGCCCAATGGGGATGCATTTATTGCGAAAATTTCCTCAAAGAAATGCATTCCCTAGTCGGGTGTCCACATGAACATGGAATCGGCAACAATCGCGATTTTGTGTTTTTTGTGGGTACTTATTACCGTTATCAAATTTTTCTAATCCTATGAGAACAAAATAAATAAATACTTCATCAATTTTCAATACATAAAAGGTATAAAATTGAACTTGACCACGGGCATTAATTGCTAATGGGAAGCCACCGGGTTGTCCGCAATAATCTTTGCGATGCCAATTTCAAAGCCTTCACCGTGTTCTTTCGAAGTGGACATGGTAGTGGCTGCACTTGCCCTCTGTCTCTTCACATATTAAATTTTGGTAGTGAGTTACCTTTTTCTTTTTTCAAACGAACATCAGAGTTTTATCCCATCTTGTTTAACTCTAACTCGACACCATTTTGACAGTCTCACAAATTCATATTCGGGGATAGTAACACGGCATATCTGTCGAGACCTTTTTTTCGGTGAGACCTGAACTTCCTTTTTAGTGTGAGAACACAGATCTTCTTAATTTATTGACTGAGACTAATTTAGTTCCGTTCGAACGTCGACTTCGCTTAACCACGAGTTATTTTTGGTAAGTTTTGAATTCTTTCGTTGCTGTTCCGCTTGACTCAGTCATAATCTAGCTGACCCCTTCATTTCATGAACTTCCTCTCACTTAGATGATTGACCTTTTACGCATTTCATTACTCATGTCTTGCCGGCAAGGTCACTGGTGTTTCCTCTCCGCCTCCTGTCCAGTCCAGAAAAATATTACCCCATCATCGTCTTTGTCTGGGAAATACTGATTTGTTTATCTACTTGTTCCAACTATTGGAGAGAAGATGGATCTTCTTAAATAATGATGAAACCTACCCCTATTCTTTTGGCACATTTCCCTTGGCCATATATGCGATGAAAATTTAATTATTCCTAATCAATAATCATCATTTAATAATTCCGTACTTTTCTATGCACTGTATATATGCGCGTGTATTTACTTTTCCAATTGGGCTGCCTATAACGTACGTAGAAGGCCCCACATACCCTACGATCAGATTAGGTGACCTCAAACTTTCTATTGGTCCGTCCTAATTAGGCACCCTTTTGGAATCACACAGTTTTGTTACAGCCTCGTTTGTGCAGGAATGGGGAGTTGGTGGGTCAATTCTTCTGTGCTATTTCTACAAATTGATTTTTCCCCTTCTTTTTTTCTGGCGCTATATGTATAGGCATTTTTTTTTTCATTTTTCGTGTGCACCAATTTGGTAATTAGAAGTCTAAATAAGAGTAATATTGCAAAGAGAAAGTTAAGTTATCTTTATTTCGACTTAAAATTAAGGGTTGAATTTTAAGTGCTTAAAATTTAGTGTTTAAATAAATAAGTGCTTAATGAATTAAGCAAATTTTTTTGTTGGAATAAGTGTTGAAAATATGGATTATTAGAGATCCTAATTACATAAAGGCCACAAAACTTTTCTTCTTTTACTTTTCACCCCAATTTTATTTTTACGCAAATTTAAAAAGAAAACAAAAGGTTAGCTCGCAACTGACTGAGGAAGGGAAGAAGGGCGGTGGTGGCCCCTAATCGAGGTTGCCAGCTACATTAGGGGTCGCCGGCCACCTCGCCAGGTCGATGGTGGCCGGGATGGAGGCCACCACCGCTCGGGAATCGGGGTGCAACCTCATTCTCTCTTTTCGATTTGAGGGGGTCGACCTCTGATTCCCCAGCAATAGTGGTCCCAATCTCAGCCACCATCACTCAAGCGAGGTCGCTGGCGACCCTTGAAGTCGCCCGCAACCTCGATTAGGGGGCTAGTGGCCAAGATCGAGGCCATCGCCACCATCTTGCCTTCTTAATGATTAAGAACATATTTTACTGACTCATTAAATTAAATCAGTTTTTATTTTGTGTTATCAAACAATCTGAACCCCATTAAGTGCTAAAATTTTAATTTAAGTAATTAATTAAATTATCAAACACAAACTTAGACATACAGTTTTTTTTTTTGGCTGAACTAGATAGACAATTTTTCTTCTTACATATAAGTAATTAAGCTTGCATTTGGTTTTGGAGGAGAGTTAATACCCAATTTAACTCTACTCCATTTTAACAAAATGAAGACAAAATAGGTGAAAAAAATTTTTATTTAAAAATTGATTGTAATAATTGTTAAGAAAAAATATGTGAGAGAATTTGTTATTAAATTTAGGGTAAATTACAAAAAAATCCAAATTTTGTAAAATGTCTCAATTTTGTCCTAAATTTTGTTTTGTAACAGAAAAAACCATAAGTTTTCTAAAATGTCTCAAAAATGACCTCCGTTATAACTTCCGTCAATTTTTTCTGCTGATGGTGGGTCCCTTTAACAGTCCACGTAGGTCACACGTAGGCTAGTGGGTCCCTTTAACAGTCCATGTAGATCACACGTAGGCAAAAATTGACGGAAGTTATAACGGATGTCATTTTTGAGACATTTTAGAAAACTTATGGTTTTTTTTGTTACAAAACAAAATTTATGACAAAACTGAGACTTTTTACAAAATTTGGGTTTTTTTTTGTAATTTGCCCTTAAATTTAAGGAAAAAAAGTAATGAATAGTTGAGATAATTTAATATTAAAATTAGATATAATAATAGTTAAAAAATATATGAGAGAATTTATTATTTAAAAATTGATTGTAATAATTGTTAAGAAAAAATATGTGATAGAATTTGTTATTAAATTTAAGGAAAAAAAGTAATGAATAGTTGAGATAATTTAATATTAAAAATTAGCTATAATAATAGTTAAAAAATATATGAGAGAATTTATTATTAAATTGGAAAAAAGAAGAAGATAAAAACGTAATGATTGTGTTTGTTGAATTGAGAGAAGAATAAAGGAAAGTTGAGTAGGGTAAAATTTTGATTTGTAAAATAAACAAAGCATAAGCAATGTAGAAGAAGAAATGTGTTGTTTCGTTGTTTAGCTTGACTGCACTTTGCACTATATGAGGTAATCTAAGTGGATTACTGGGAATCTGATTTTATTTTCTCTAAGTCCAACAGATTATCACATTTGATTGGTGCAAATTACTAATATATACATATATATATATTTGATAAATCGGATGGACAACAAAATTAATAAAATTCATTTACAAATCATTACACGTTCAACATATTCGAAATATTCTAAGCTACTTTTTATCAGGATATTACAAACTCCCCTCCTTTAAAGAATTTCATCCCCGAAATTCAAGTTGTCGAAAATAAGTTTATATCTCACAAGATTGAGATATCGAAAAACCTAGATTCTGATACCATTTGTAAAATCCGAAAAATTATTCAATGAAAATCGATTAATACATAAGAATTTCCACACATATAAATACTATTCATAAAATTACAATATCAATCGAACAAGTCAACACAGTTCCACCGCCTTTTCAACCGGTAAAATAATTAAGAGAATATAATAAAAATATCGTTAAGACTTCTAGAACTCAGATCAGCCATGTGCCCATTCCTAACTCCCGACCACTGTAGTGGCTCCACACTGGTAGCCTCTCTGCTCCAGGTAACCCTTTCGTACTGCTTGGCATACAACTAACTTATGGCACCACAAGACTCACCAATTTTCATCAATCTCAATTTCACATCTCAAAACCTCACTTCTCATTTCCAAATATCATAATCGATTGTATAAACATACATGCATGTTCGTGACACTGTTATGACCATGAGAATGCAGTTCCGTAAATATCATCATAAAGATAATAAAAATACTAGTTTAAGAATAGGTTAGTCACAAAGATAAGCCCCGAACAAATCAAAACATCGAAAACCGTATGATACTATTTTTCAGTAAGCTTTTTGTCTCAAATTCCCTCACTACCCCTCGAGCTCTCGCTTCTGTGTTTAAAATTTGGCCGAAAGAAACGAAGTGGTCAAGAAGAGTTGAAAAGGCAAATTTAAGGGGAAAGAGTGTGGCGGCGTTTTCTAGTGAGTATGGATGACTGGAAGTATAATTGATTAGTTGATCAAAGAAATGGAGATGGCGACGACACATGGAAAGTTAATCAGTTTCAAAAACTTATCTCATAAACAAAATATATATATATATATATATTCGATAAATCGACTGGAGAATAAAATTAGTTAAATTCATTTACAAATCATTTCATGTTTATGCGGATTTGAATTTCGTCTCGTCGAGACCTGTATGCATGCGCATGGTCGCACAGCTTGAGAGTATCAACCTTCCGAGGAACACGTGACGGACGCAAATGGGAATAACTCTCCACTACTTGTTTACGACTTGAAGGTCGAGGGTCGGTGAATTGCCCTGGTCTAGGGGTAAGGAATACACCTAGTGTGCTAAAGCGTATGGTCTTGTGGAACCAAAAGTTCTAAGTTTAGGGATTCTGTTACATGCGAGACTACATCCAGTACGCCCTATCAATACTCTAGTTCGTCTAGGCTTTGTCATTTTTAGTTTGTTCAACGCATGGATTATGTTACGCTTATCTCACTCTGTTTGACGTCATAAATTCGTTGAGAAGCGATCGATTCAAGCTAGGAGCCCAAGAAAAGGATAAGCCCTCACATGGAAGGTTCAATTTGCCGTCCTCGCGTCACGGTTCGCCGGGCCATGATGGCCGGTTCTTAGCGCGAGCTGAAACCACGACATGTAAGGCTTACTCATCGTTAGGGAGCATTGACCGACTCAATTGGTTCAACACTCGGACCTTCCACTCGCAGGCTGGGATCATTACATGAATAAATATACTAATAAAACTCATCGCAATGTACTCTCAATATGAATTATAATTACATTAAGCGAATCCCAATCGATTTGCGTTCAACCGATATTCCACTTGCGTTCATCGTGAGTTTGGAAGACCGGAATAGAAATTACTGCAGCACGGGTTCATGAGAGCCGGGGGCCAGGTCCGACCAAACTAGCGAATCCAAGCGGATTGAATGGTCCTCAAGATGGCTGTAGGATTGATCGAACTCCCAGATGATTGTCTAACCTCATTTTACGTGCCCTAATTCGAGTCATCCTCCTCTTGGATACTACTCAAATTGAAATGATGACTCAAGGCTAGACCCCATACCTCACTTCGGTAGGGCGCACTCGCTGTGCGGCGCATTGGACCTCGTGATCGATGACTGGGGCGTTGGATCCAATGTTGATCGTGCCCTAAAGGTTCGGGTCCGAACCATCAGAAAACAGACAAGGACAGATAGGAAAACATATAAAAACAAATGAAACAGACAATGTGTGAATTAGTCGCCGTGCTTATGTGAGTATCAGTTTAATGATCCGGGGTTGCTTAACATACATGTTTCTATCCTAAGCAGATAAAAAAAGAAATAGAATGGGCACCATTGGTGAAGATCGGCCATGAGCCGCCTCGAATGGTATGTAGCATTCGGCTTTGCTTAGAAAGAACTAGAAGAAAATGTTGTCTGTCATCAAGCCTTGAGCGTGTCGATTCGTTTTGAATTTATCTGTTTTATGAAACTGACAGATTAACAAATTATAAATGGAGTGTGTTTTGCTAGAATCTTGTAACCAAGGGCTTTATCCTGCCCATTTTCCCATGTTTGATTACGTCGAGTTCGAAGTTAATCTGTTTTTGTGTTTTAACCCAATCTAAACACAAACTTAGGAAGGTGGGAACGCGAAACACCACGAGGGTGCCAAGATCTCTGCTCTCGATCATGGAGGAACTGGGCAGCCTTTCACGGGCCTTCCCCACTCGCATCTCTTTCCTAAGCGTCCGTATCTATGTTAGAATGATGGAAACATTTTGGTATGATAAAGAGAGATATGTAGATAAGACTTGCGCCTACACGAGCAATCTATCTTTATCCGTGGCTCGGAGTGTTTCAATCACTCCAACCCTAGGGTTGTCGGTAAATCACAAACTGATTGTCGTGCCAATGAGTCGGAAAAATGGTTTAGTGAAAAGAAAACATAGATTATGAGGTGCAGAAGGTTGAGGCCAGTAGCTGATGCCAACCGATCCCCTGGATCTTCTAGGGTTGTGTAGACCATGAAACAGCCAAGAGACTGGTCGATCCACCCGAAAAATGGTCCAAGAAGAACTCTGACATTTCGACTCGAGTCGCCTCAAATCGAGCCCAAACTCAAGTCAGGGCATGCAAGTCCTTCCCAGATGTTCATGCTAAGCGGATAACATGTATCGGTATTTTATTAAAAATTATGGTTTTGAAAAAGGGCGTGATTACCAAGTGAACAAGGGATCCATGCAAAATTTGTAGTTATTGTGTTAAATGATCGGTTGATCATTAAATTGGCATTGGCATAGAAATCAAGATTACACAAAAACCGATAAACAAAGTCAAATCGAGAGGAGGAGGCCACCACTTGGCCCAATGTGGGTCAAGAGGTTCTCGACCACTTCGCCAATGTGAAATGTTTGTATTTTGTTAGGCAATTAACCCTATATAAAAGAAAGAAGCCTAAATTTGTGCACTTAAGGGAGAAATTTGGAGAGAGTTTTGGAGGAGTCAAGAGAGAGAACTAAAAAATTGTCAATTTTATTTTTGTTTTTGTATTATCATAATAAATTTTTATAGGAATAAAATAAAATAAAAAATAAAAAATGAGACGAGAGATTTTTTTCGATGTGTATCCTGGTATTCAGAAGTTTAATGGGTTTAAATAATACAATTCGAGCTAGATCGACCTACTAAGATATAAAACTCCCTCAATTAAGGATTTTCTGAAGTCACAAAATTCGAATCCCGACACCTTGATTAAGGGGAACAAGGGTGTCGAACCGCTTGAACCAATTATTGTTAGTAGAGAAGAATGATTTTTTTGTTAATTTATTAGGTAAATTGCACTGGTGGTCCAAAATATTTTACAAATGTTTCATTATAGTCCAAAAAGTTTTTTTCGCTACATGATGGTACAAAATGTTTCAAAATTATTTCATGATGGTACAAACCGTCAATCGGTCCTAACGCCATTAACATTTTGCTGATGTGGCGCGTCTTATGTGTCACTTTTGTTACGTAGAACCAATTATAATGCGCTACGTCATTTAAGAGAAAATAAAATTATAAAAAGTCCAAAAAAATACAAAAAATAATAAAAAAAAATACAAAAAAGAGTAAAAATTTAGAAAAAAAATTTTAAAAAAATTTTAAAAATTTTAAAAATTTTAAAAATTTTAAAAATTTTAAAAATTTTAAAAATTTTTAAAATTTTAAAAATTTTAAAAATTTTAAAAATTTTAAATAATTTTAAAAATTTTAAATAATTTTATAAAAAATTAAAATTTAATATTAAATTTAATATTAAAATTATTTTTAATTTAAAATAATAAATTTTTTTTAAAATTTTAAATTAAAAGTTTAAAATTATTTTTAAAAGTTTTAAAAATTTAAATTTTTTTTTAGAATTATTTTTAAAAGTTTTAAAATTTTTAAACTTTTAGAATTATTTAAAAATTTTCAACCACGTCAGTAAGGAGGTGACACGTAGTAGCCACGTCAGCGTCGGCTTAACGGCGTCAAGCTCGAGTTGACGGTTTGTACCATCATGAAACAACTTTGAAACATTTTGTACCATCATGTAGCGAAAAAAACTTTTTGGACCATAATGAAATATTTGTAAAATATTTTGGACTACCAGTGCAATTTACCCTAATTTATATTATAATCGAAGTACAAATAGTACCAATAGTATAGATTATTTTTCACAACCCCTATTTGCAACCATAAATCTCGCCTTCACAGTGAACCTATATGCATAAAGTCTATATTATTGCTCTCTTGTATCTTTCATTCACGTTTTTGGAATACTAAAGTTAGTGTTTGTTTGCTGTCTGTATTATTTCTTCCTTCGTCTTAAGTAGCAAATTGTAGCATTTAATATATATAGGTTATTACGTCAGATAACTATGGTATTATCGGTTTCTCAAATCTATTTCATGGTTTAAAAATTATCCAGAAAGGCTTATAGTTTACATCTAGTTTCAAATCTATTATGGCGTTAATTTTTCCGTTGACACTTAACGGTGTTGCTGATGTGTAACGTAAGTGAGTCCATTCATACCACTGTAGCCCCTTACCATGGATAGATTTGAAAAAAAAAATTAAAACCATGAAATAGATTTGAAAAAAAATTAAAATCATAGAATATGTTTTGAGCTTACTTACGTTTCATTGACGGACAAATTGATGGCGTGATAAATTTGAAACAAAATATAAACTATAGCCCTTTTGAGTAATTTTTAAATCATGAGATAAATTTAAAAAACTGGTGATACTATGAAATATCTGACGTGATAACCCATATATATATATATATATTTAGGAAAAGTTGTCCATTCTTTATGCATTTTTTTGTATTAATTTATAATCAATTCTTGAGATTTCAAAATTTTGTAGCAAATTTAAGTCCACCCACGAAAAATTTGTCAATTCTATTTATATTAATAATATGTTTGAAGATACAGCAAGATAAATTTCATACATCGTGAAAACTCCAATTATAATTGCAAATATAAGAATTATCTAAGTTCAATAAATTTTAAGTGTAACTATCGAATTAATTACACAAGGACTCGATGTTATAAAGAGTGATGTATCGGGACACTTATCTTCCGAAACACTCATCTTTCGAAACACTTATCTTCCGAACACTTTAACTTCACTTTAAAGTCTACGGTCAATCAACCCCACTATTGTCCCCCAAAGGAGGACTCCGTTCCATTGCATTGAATTCTGGGTGGGTCGCTGACATGACGGATTAAGACCTGATAAAAAAGCAAATAGTTTAATCATCTAAATCCAACTAATTAATAGATTCAAATAAATATTATGTTTTTCAAAAGAGTGTTGAGTGTTGCCGCCCGATCCTCTAAAATATGAGTAGGCCCGAATGAAATTCATTTGTATATTGTACTTTCTAGCGAATTAATTCAATTCGCAAATCCCAAAACTATTTAAGGAAAAATAAAGAAAAGAAAGTAATGACATCAGTGTGATGATGTCAGTGTGACTATGTCAGATGCATAATACATGGTCTTGATAGAGGCGAGCGGTTGTCATGTGGTGGAGCATCGCCCATAATTGCTCCTAATCGCACTACGAGACGATTGTATGACGTCAATGGAAAATAAATAAATTGGTCTTTTTCCACATAGAAAAAGACATCTTTTTATATTATAATTGCCGACGTGTTTTTTAAATAATAAAGTCTTATGCTAACATAATGCCTAATACTATACGCTAAAGTCTAACTGCTTTGCTCAAATTTGGAGAATAGCTACGCTGGTCGCCCAATCCCTTTTCAATTCGTCCTTCATTGTCTTACCCAAAGGGGAAAAAGAAATTGTTGATGAATTCGAAGCCAGACATTGTAGTTTAACGCTCCCCATGCATGTTGCGTAATTCAGCATTACCTAAAAGTAATTTAATATGACAAAGGAAGTATGAAGTTGTGGCATCACTTTTAATCTGAGATTAAATTGTTTCGAATTTGATTACCACTGAAAGTACTCTTCGTTCACCTTTGATGTCTATAGCCGAAAAAAAGTATATATAATTCAAGCTTTTAGGCTGGCTAGTATTCCCCCCGAATTTGAGCTTTTGATCTTTCGAGGTATGTTTTTGTTGTATGTACTTAATTACTCTTTTTTTTTTTGTACGTTGCACATAATCTCCATTTTATAAATGGTAGATTCATGAATTTAGCATAATAAAATAGAAATCATAATAATTAAGAAAGAGACACGAATAGTCTCACTGAGTAGCGAATTTTGAACTTCTGAATTATCAGATGAGGACATGCGTAATTTTGTTACGCTATATTTGAATTTTTCCCAACCGAAAAGGAAAGAAGAAAACAAATTAATCCTAAAATAATAATCTAGAGTTCTCTTACCCACGCTTCTTCTCTCACCTCTTATCGCTCTTGACGCATTTTGATTTGGTAAGGAACAACTCCATTGGTTGTCAATTCCAGTTGGATGACTGCAAGACGTACGGTCTCTTAAAACTAACCCTATTCAAACTAAATAAGATGTAGCAAATATTAGGTGAATATTATTTGTGTACTTGGCTATGTAACAATACAATTTAGATAGAATGAGATAACAACTAACTATGTTTTCGAGCAATACAAACGTGAAGAGTATACAGATTGACGACTTCGTACGTCTTCTACGTTGGAGGGAGCAAGCCAGAAATTCCGACGGATCTTTCTGGAAAAAAACTAAAGCATTAGAAAAAAACTAAAGTAAAAACAATATAGATTTTGGTCCCTTATAAAGCATTAATAATGGTTGGAATCCGAAGTTTGCATCAGGGAAAAAAAAAATGGTTGGAAGATGAGATGGGTCAATCAAGGCCAGCACATGCGAAACAAAGTTTGAGTCAGCAATCATAAAAGCCCCATCCTTGTTTACACCGTGATCTTTTTCTTTTTTTTTTCTTTTTTGGCCGGACACACCTTGTGATAAGATAACAAAACACATCAAGATAATATTTATATCCGTGTGAACTGCTTCCAATAGAAGTTATAACTGAACGCCCATTATATATACACACATAAGAAATTACATGGCAATAAATGTAACAATTATTATCATAATTCACAACCTTAGCATAAATTAATTTTTTATTGGTAAATACAGAAAATTAACGACATGGTAAGTTATCTAAGGATGTGATCATGTGAATCATTTTTCTTTAATACGAGGAATTTCTTGTTAAATGACCCGGTTAAATACGTACTATCTATCGAATATTTATAATAATGTACCATATCTGTAAGAAGCGGAATTGGAAATAGAAAATTAAATTTACTATCAAAATAACAATTTATCTTACTATTTAGCAAAATGATATAACCTTTTAAGCGTACGCGTTTTAAGATATTTCTATGACATATAGCACAGTTATTGTATCGCTAGAATTATTTGAGCACCAAATAATTTTCAAGTTCAATTGTGCCAACGAAAATTAAACCAACAATTAACTTTTTAGAAATATACTGAAAGAAGGAAAAAAAAAAACCTTTTAGGAATATCCTTTATTTCTAATACGCTATTCTTGTTGGTGAGACTATATTAAGCTTTTCATCTTTAGGTGGCGGTGATACTAAATGTGTGTATAGATAAAAGAAAAAAGATTTATAATATATATATATATATATATATATCTAAGGTGCATGTATATGAGTGAGCAAAGCTAATATAGTTAAAGAGGACATTATTGTAATTTTTTGAAAAAAGGGGTTAAAAACGACTTTTGACAACTTATCTCTGGATAACACTTCAAATTGATGGAATGAAAAATATAGGTCTTTGGTGGGTTATGAAGGGTTAAGTAATCCCAACATAACCGTTCATAACCCTCTATTTTTTAATTGTCAAACATGAGTTGTTCCCTCCATAAAACTCTTTCATGACCCCCATAACCCTCTATCCAAACAAGATGTAAAAGCAAGTGCTTTACTTGAATTTAGTCTTTACCCATAAAATACTTTTATTCCTTAGAAAAACAATTAATTAATTAAATTTTATACTCGCGAGTTGGGATGGATTCTGGGGGCACGGCCATTGGCCGTCTCATTTGGACTTGAGAAAAGTTATGAATTTTTTATCAGATTTTGTCAAATTCAACATTTTTCAATGAAATTATTCAATTTCGTCCCCTTAAGTTTACAATACAAAGTCTTCTTGAATTTCGCATGGCTTTAACAAAATTCCTAGATTTTGTCCTTGCTAGCTCTTATTCGAGAGTTCAATAGATCTTAATTAATCCAGGTTTGATTCACTCACAGTGAAAGGTAATATCTTCTAAACATGATTTTTTTTTATTCATAAGGTTGAATATGAAAGCTTACTATGGAAGTATGTACCAAATTATCTGCACTAGTCAACATTGATAATTTATATATGTATATTTCGATTATAAGAGAAGTTTATAAATCTAATACAATAAAAGAGAAATTTTTATAACTAATAAAGGGTTGTAGGTAGTCCCTAAATAAGTATCAAACTTGAATTATTGTAATTACCAGGCGAAAGCGTTAGACACCGCTCTCCACCTTCTTTGATTTTTGAAATCAATGCCTGTCATCATCCTATTGGCCATCTTTGTACGGATATATACACCCATCCGAAAAGGCTATGCCAATTTTTTTTTCAAATAGCCCTGCACTCGCGAACCTGTCCCATTCAGAAATTTCTCTTTCAATTCTCCTCTGTTCCATTCACAAATTTGTGCTCCTTCACTCATCTGAGAGGCTCAGATCTCATCATCCTCAGTTATGGAGAAGAAGGTGTCTTCTTCAATTTCAACTCCCCTGTCTGATCATCAAACCTTTTCCTAGATAATTTTGGTATTGAAAATCATTGAAGCTTAATTGGAAGACCAGTGTTGTAATTAGTTATGTCATTATTGACGTGCAGGTCACGAAAATGTTAATAAAGGTAGACCTTCAGTGCTGGAAATGTTACCAGAAGATCAAGAAGGTCCTCTGCGAATTCCCCCGTGAGTGTCTCCGATTAACTTTGTCATATACTTTCTTCCATTTGCACCATTTCTAGGAAATTCATGTCGTGTCATGTTAGATATAGATTGGTCTAACATCTGTACTATATTTATCACCTAATATTACCCTGCTGGTGTGATTTATATGGATCAAGATTAGAAGAAAGATTGAGTTAATTTGCTGGGTTATATGTTTTGTGAACAAGAGAAATCCGGGACCAGATTTACGACGAGAAGCAGAACACGGTGATGATCACAGTGGTGTGCTGCAGCCCTGAGAAGATCAAGCAGAAGATTTGCTGCAAGGCAAGGGATATCATTCTGGGAATTGAGATCATCCCGGAAAAGCCCAAAGGACAGCCAGCTCCCCCTCCCAAGCCACCTCAACCGGCTCCAAAACCGGTTCCGCTGCCCGCCCCTGAACCAGCTCCAAAACCGTCTCCACCACCCAAATCACCTGAACCAGCTCCAAAACCAGCTCCACCACCCAAGGGGCCCAAACCAGCGCCCCCAAAAGCACCTGGGCCGTGCTGTCCGATGCCTCAGCCAGCCGGATATATACCTGTTTATGGAGTTGGGATATGTTGTTGCCCCCCATGTTACATGGGGTATGGCCCGTGCCACCAGGGATGTGGTAGGCCCCCCCCAATGTGCAATGACGGATGCGGAAGACCAGCTTGTGAGTGCCCGGGCGGAAACCCAATGTGCTATGACGGATGCGGAAGACCAGCTAATGAGTGCCAGGGCGGAAACCCAATGTGCTATGACGGATGCGGAAGACCAGCTTATGAGTGCCAGGGCGGAAACCCAATGTGCTATGACGGATGCGGAAGACCAGCTTATGAGTGCCAAGGTGGAAACCGCAATTATTATGTGAGTCGCTGCGACTACTTTAATGAAGAAAATGCTTCAGGATGCACCATCATGTAAACATGCCATTGAAGTATTGTCGGGTACCCTTCCGATGTCCAAGTAAATCGCTTTGTCCAGATGTTGAATAATTTAGAGAATCCGATGATGTTGTTCGATCGGTGCAGTTCATATATATAGGAAACTGTGAGAATTACAAGTGAATAATGTAGGGTGGATTGGTACAGGGGAGAAAGAGTCTTACTACTCGAGTCATGGAGTATTTCGTAAGGTTAATGTTCTTCAGTTCAATAAAAGTCTCTATTAAAATCTTTTGGGGTGAATTAGGGGGTCAAATCCTAGTTGCATTAAAAAAACGAACGATCTAAATAGTACAAAGACAGGGCATTGAGGCCCCAATAACATCACCAAGCAAGAGTAAATTAAGTCTAGGTAGACAGCTATTCAATCTATGAATTCCCCACGGAAGTGCAAGCGCATAGTTTGCTAGCCAAGCTGCACACTTATTCCCTTCCCTAAACACATGTTCATGCACAATCGCCAAATCCCAACGAATCAAATCCCGTATCTCTCGAACCAAAGCTTCATGACCTCGCAATTGATCTCAATTAGAATGTAAAAACTGATACACTACCTCCGAGTCCACCTCAAGTATTAACTTCCGAACCCCTAGCGTCCATGCCAATTCGAGACCCGTCTTTACTGCTCACAGCCCAGCAGCTATGGATGTGGTGATGCCAATGTTCAGCAGCAACTCAAGTATCAAATCTTTTTTTATATTTTATATAGTGCGGTGCCTTCATTACCCATACAATTTACGACAAAGAACCACCTAGCTAATCAAAATTCAACTTGGCTTTCAATCAAACTTAGGTAAATTCGGCACTCATTATTTATCTTGTGATTGACGCAATAATTTGTTGGCACCGAGACTTGGATCAGTCATTCTTCGACAAATAAACTCAATTC
The DNA here is from genome assembly GCF_007655135.1 of Punica granatum. NCBI lineage: Eukaryota > Viridiplantae > Streptophyta > Magnoliopsida > Myrtales > Lythraceae > Punica > Punica granatum. The sequence continues at coordinate 26,088,653 of NC_045130.1, read as the reverse complement.
TGCCAACATTGTTCGTACGTCATGTAATTTTATTTGGAGTCTCTTACCGTTTCTGGTTTGAATTCTATAAATTATGCTAAAGTTTTATCGTTGCATCATATGTAAAATTCATCAAGTGTCGAGTGGATCTAATCATCTTTGAAATATTCGATTATCTATGTTAAGGTTCTGACGCAATTCATCTTGACTTTTTTCCCTTCTAGCCTAAGCCAAGAAAGGTGATTAATGCAAAAGTGAAGATTGCTTTTTGTTTTTGTTTTTTTTTTTGGGTAAATGAAGATTGCTTTTGATTGTTGTGAAACCTATTAGATCTGTTTCATAGTCAAGTTTAAAAAATCTGAAAATATTTAAGAAATAAATTTTAATTACTTACTGATGAAGAAATATATTCGAATGAGGGCAAGCATGAGAGCATTACCAGAAGGAAAGGCAAGATTGAAGGATATATTAGAACTACTAATGCTACAAGCGAATGAGCTCCACGTCAATCTTTTATTTAACTACTCTCGGGTGAACTAAATTAGACCACAGCATCATACATTAAGTTAATTAGTAGCGGTCCAACATTACCCAGCCAAAAAAAAAAAATAGTAGTGGTCCAACATATATATATATATATATATATATGTCAGAGTATCGAATATAAATTTATGTTTATGATGGAATAAAGGTGATACTTTTATATATACTAGTGTAACAGCATTATTTTTATGATGGAATAAAGGTGTACTTTTATATATACTAGTTTCACAGCATGCGCATGATTTGTTTTATTGTTGAAGTTACATATATTGTATACTGAATTAAATATTAACATATATAATATTAAGTGTATCATAATACGTATCTCATACACCTATCAAAAATAAGTTGGGGGAAGAAATCAGAAGAACAGATTAAGGGGGAAGAGAGAAGGCATCGAAGGGAGCGAGAAAGGAGACGGAGAGGCGGGCAGAGAAAGTAGTACTAATGCTGGAAATTGTGACGGTGGGAAGATTTGGTGCTCGGAGTTTGGTTTGGCGAGGAGTCTCTAAGAAGGTGGGGGTGAAGATGCACCAGAAAAGGCATCGGTAATTCGAGGAAAAGATTTGGGAAAAATAAAATGGGCAGCGTTAATTTGGGGATAACGAAAATATGGAAAATACATACCGTGCAATTTTATGTTCCGAAAGATTTGTTTGGAAATAATGAGACAAATGGTGAAAAAAAGGGGCCGAAGAACAGAAGTGATGTTTGGGGAAATGGTGTGAGCAGGAAAAAAACGACGTCACCCGAATAGGCACAGTTTGACTATTTGAGAGAAAATGGTATTCTAGGAAATAAAGGATATTATGGGAATTTATTTTAAAATATAAGGGTATTATTAGAAAGTGAAATTGGAGAAACACTCATTTGGCCTTCGTACATCTATATATAGTATAGATGTATCATTATGTGATTAGTTCATACGTGGCATGACGGTTTAAGTTCGTCAAATATATATATATATTTGTCGATCCATATGAGAAAGGATGCATTAATTTCCAGATGCACGCATCACATTATTCACAAATTACTAGAATAAGCAAACATGGAAATAATGTCATTTTGGCCAGGATAATGTGTACAACTTAGAAATGAGGAGCACATGATATTAAACGATCTTTCACACGTATGAGACTTTGTAAGTCACGATCATTGACAAACTGAATTTTTCTCCAATCACAAATTTGGTGCTATTATTTTGGCTCCGCAGCGTCCATGAGTCCTTGTCCACCCTATGTCATCGAGGACATGTACGTAGCTGGGACAGCGAACCTGCTCTTGGCTCGTCATCTTTGAAACCACCCTCAATTAAGTTTGAGTTAACAAAGTAATTGAAAATTAATTTGTTTTCTTAAAACAACACAATAAATAAGAAGGAAAAATTATACTATATAACACGATTTTCTTACATTGTGAAAATGTGCCCAAGAAAAATGTGCACCAATTTTAGCAGAAACCTCCACCAATTTCAGTAGACATCCATTCTACGCAAAATCTCTGAACTCACTCACCCAAATTCTATTCCACTTAGCCGCTGAACAAACCAGCTTAAAGAATGGAGAGGCAGATGACGAAATTACAGTAGCCATGTCAATTGAAACCATGAAATTTTGAGATTATCATAACCGCTTATTATAACATTAACCTCGTTGGATATGTTCATAGTCCTTTGCCGAATTAGCTTTGATGGTCCACCGCAAGCACTTGTTTAAAAGACATATGTACGGATGCACATGCACTTTGATGTCATGAGAAATACTTTTCACTCGATTATAGGTTAATGGACCCCTGTTTGACTAATAGGATAGTAGTGAACACCAATCATCTTATATAGCTCTTTTATTGATTGATATAATATTTATCAACTCTCTCAAAGGAAATCGTCCAAGAAATTCCATGATTTGAAGAGCAATTTGGGCAAAGAGTTGGAGGCGCCCAATATTGGGAAGTTTGATTTGTTAGTACTAGGATAAGAGCAGAGTAGGTGATCGGATATAAGTTCGTACATGACGATATTGGTTTCTAGCTGTTAAAGGAGACTGGGATGGCAAATGGAAGCTGGAAAGACTCTGGTCACAACAATGTGATAAGAAAGTGAACAATGAGGGAATTATCTTTAGATGCCTTGGATAGCTTTCAGGAAGATGTAATGCAAATCATATTCATAGTACTATTTCATTAAAGAAAGGATTCTAACTCTTGTGGTTGTTGCGCCCGGATAAATTCGTTTTATGGGATGCTCCGTAGTTCCGTTTGAACAATCATCAGATAACCACCTCCATCTTTAAATATACCAATAATGATTGGTTTAAGTAATTCGGCACTCCCTTAAATTAAGTCCCAAGGACAAGTTTTGTGAATGCAAGAAATTTTTTATTGAGAGAATTTTACCCCTTCGTGGACGGACTCGACTCGAATTGAATTAGTCGGAGTTTATTGGACTTCCGAATATCATGGTACACGCCTAGAAAATCCATCTCTATATGTAACTTCAAGAGGAAGTTGCTGATTGTAAACTAACCCTCCTACCGGTACAGGATGCACATGATGAGAGATGAGGTGTCAGTTTTTCTTCTTATTACCATTCAGTAAGGAGTAGGCCCTTCGAAGAAGCAACTTTTGGTGAAAATCATCATTGAACCTACAATGATACTCTTGATCGGGTAGTGATTTATATCTATATCTATATTTATATATATTTATATCTATCTATCTATTTATCTATTTTGTGTAATTAAGCTAAAGGAGAGTTATAAAATAACTTTCCATGTGGTGATAAGTGGCCCAATGGCCATTCTTCCTCTTTCCCAATTTTATTTTTGATTTTTTTCAGCTTTTCTTTTACAATATAGCCCAAAAATGGATATTATTTTATAATTCCTTGCAACTTCTTTTCTCAATTACTCTTCAAAGTTTAATATTATGTCATACCTTCTGGATTACTTTAATTATATTTTCTATAAATATTCTTCCAAATCAAACATAGAGGCAAAACTGTAATTATGTATAATAAACTTATATTAATTAAGCTCTTTCCATTATATTATAATATTAATTATGAAAGAGAAATTAAATTAAGAGATAAAGAATTTACTTAATTAGAATATCAAAATAATATTGCAAATCGAAAACAATTCGCCTTCAAAGCATTAAATTTATCCAAACATCATTTTCACTCATATAAATGTTGTATAATTCTGAGTTTCCCTTAAACTTCTATTTAGATATTGCTATTTCCATGTATTTTTAGGGGGAAAAAAAATTTCGACATTAGAATTCTGAGATAGCATTTTTCATATACTATGACGAGAATTATAAAATAAATTATGTTGGTGAAATTATATTACAAATAATGTCAGAGGCGGAAATTACAATAAATTCAAATTTAATAGATTCTAAATGATGTATAACTACCTCAAGAAATTTATACGCAGCGAAGCGAGGACTTTTTTTTCTAGTATATAGCAGACCATGAGACTGCACATTGCATACAAATAAATCAAAACCAATAATTTAAACTAACTCTAATGAAATTCTCTATCCATAAAATTAATAATTGTCAAAACAAAAAGAAACCTAATGAAGTATAGTTAAAAATGAAGATCATATTATATAGTTTAACTTACAATTTTTAACAAAAATAATTGTCTCCCAAGTGAAACTTTGTTTTAATAAATTAGAAAAAGTAAATGTATATAATGTACACATCAATTAATATTTAAAAAATCAGGGTAAGCAATGGACAAATAAATACTTTCAGAATGAACATATATATATATATATATATATTATAATGTAGAAATGAAAGTTTTCTAATTGATTGTTATATACCTGTATATTATCTCTTAATACTCAGTTAATACGTCAATCATGTTGTTTTCTTAAAATGATAAATATAGTTGTTTAGCATTCTCTTTATCTTTTGGGTGAAATTATTTTCCTGGTGCAAGAATTGACACTTTTCGTATTCTTTTCATGTAATATATAATAGTTTACTTAGTTCATATTCTTCATTATTTTTTAATTAAATTGTAGTTAATATTAAAACTAATTTTTTCAATAAGTTAAGAAATCAAGATGATTTAATTATCTTAAATAATCTTAAAATTTTACATAAGCGAAAGTCACTTTGATTTATTTAGTTTTATATGTAATTTAAAATTAATAAAAGTAAGCTTTCTCATGTTTAGATTATTATCGTCATTTTCATTATATATATTTGTGTGTGTGCGGGCACTCCTACACATGCGTGTATCTAATATGTACAAGTTAAAAAAGAAAATTATGAAAATTTTTCATTTTTTATATATACTTGGCTAATATATGAAATATAAATAATTTTTTTCTTAATTATGAAATTACCTTTTTCTTAGATTCATCTTTTATATTTCTATTATTTTAAGTAATAATTAATTTGAGAATTTATTAATGGGACGAATTGTAAAAATTTTTCCATGAGAGATAAACTAACGTGAAAAATTACTTTCTCACCATCGTACTTGAAATTCATTTTTATATTTTCTTTATTAGAATATATTTTCTTTACTCTTAATTATAGATTTTCTTTACTCTTACTTACTAATTAGTGATTTGTTTTTTATTATGAAATTGAGAAGAAATTATGTAAAATATGAATTTTGACTTGCGTTTTATGTGAACTTTTAGCAATAAAATATTAGAGATACACGTGCATTGCACGTATCAACATTCTAATAAAGAAATATAATACACATCGATCCTCATGTTCATGCGTGAGAAAATCTGATGAACATGGAAGTCTATCGGCTACTCTTGAAACGATTTTCATGGAATTGAATTCTAGAATCTCGAAATTTGACAAAAATTTAGGGAGAGCGAGGGATATGAGATTTTCTGAAATGCGAACACGGGAGAGTTAAAAAATATATTCTTAAATCGAGAGAATGGATGTTAATAGAAGTAAAACACGAGAATCTAAATTAATTAAAAACATGAAGGTAGTAAAATTCCATTTCCTTTTCAATCTATTACGTGTCATATAAATCAACATGGAACATATCATTGTAAAATCCCTTTCGTGAAGAAATTTTAATGAGGAGCAATTTCTTAATTGCTTCATAAACATATTCTTATACTTGACAATAAGAATTAGAAATATGTGTAATATTATTCTCTCTATTTTCTTTGCAGTAATTTTTCTCCTTTTAATTTTCCTCAACAAAAACCTTAAACAGAAGGTTATCAGAAGAAAAGAAAGATATCATTATTAAAAAAAGGCTACCTCATTTGGTTCAGGATTCATCTACTTACCATTATCCATTAGCCACGCATGCACTGTTAAGGGCCACATCAGCATTTTTACCATTAATCTTTTGGTTGATGGGAGAACAGAGTGAAATTTCGTGATTTCAAGTCAAAATAAAAAAAAAATAGTAGACTTGGGAATTTTATGAAAGTAATTGAATTTTCAACTATTAACCCTATATAAATATATACCTAGTGAAAGCACACGTGCTATGCCGTGGGGAAGATATGCGAATCGTCATTGTGAATGTTATAATCCGTTTTAAGTAGATTAAATTATATAATAATTCATAAATCTACCACGTGAAAAAAATGTCACTAGATATCACGAAATATATATGTTCATGTGTAAAAAAAAAGAAATATATATGGTCTATTCAATAGTTACAATATCATATTTATATTTGATATATATATATATATATAGACATAAGTTCATTTGAAACAATATATCATAACATATAATTGTATCAAGAGCATACAAAATGTTTTATTGAAACTATACATTCTTGAGTTTAACTCATCATTTTGCTCATACTGTTTGAGTTTCTTTTTCCTATTTTAGATGTGAAAAGATCATGAGATGGAATAAATGAAAAATATTGGAAATAACGTCAAATTAAAAAGAAGATACACACTATAAATATGTAAATGAACCATTTTGCACCGAAGATGGAACATTAATTGGCAAAACAACCTAACATGTTTATTTGAGCATTTATTTATATCCATTAAAAAAATATAAGAACTCATATATGTAAAATGAGTAATCTATGGATATCATTCAATAATCTAATTTACTAAACTTACATATATGTCGTGAAAAATGATTTCCTTTTTCTAATTGATATCAGATTGAAAAAATGGGCAAAAGTTTGTGACTTGTTGTGAAATTGACTAAAAAATATGTGGACCGGAATAGTTTTATGGATTGTCCATTAAAAGTATTTTGCCATCTTGTATTAATTCTAAAAAATAAAATAAAAATAAAAATAAAAGTAAAAGAAAAACTAAAACCAAACAAAGATGGATGAAGGGTTTATCTATGTGGGTTGGTTCAAACGGTTCAACGCTTGTTCTTCTTAAGTGAGATCTCGAGTTCGAGTCTTGTGAATGGAAAAAATTCATGTTGGAAAGTTTTACCCCTTAGTGAATCAACCCGCCTCGACTGTATTAGTCAGAGTTTAATTGGGCTTCCGGATAACAAGATTCACACCGAAAAAGAAGGAGTTTATCTATAAAAATAAGAGAAATGATTAGATAAAAAATCAATAGGAAATAGAGGGAGAAGGCATCAAATGAAAATCAAGAACGAAATTGTCTCACAAATTGACAAATAAAAGGAAAGCATGAAGCTATGTAATCAATCATGGAAGATAGATCAAACCGCAAAAATGATGAACAGCAGACAAACGCGAGAATGCATTTGAAAAACCCTAAAATTCTAAGATTAAAACGGAGAAATGGAATCAAAATCAAAGATCGCGTGATGAATTTACAAGTGATAGTTAGAGGAGACAGAATCTTTGAGATGGATGCAGATCGAAGATGTGCAGAGAAGGAATTCGGAAACCCTCGAAGTTCTCAGACGTTTCGAAAGAAGGAAGGATTTCAAAGTTTTGAAATCTGGCGCGAAACCTAAAGATGGGCAAGGATGTGACGGTTCGCCTCACAGTTGACGCATGTAAAGGTTGAAGAGAATGAAATCGGATTCTCGGCGAAAGGAGAAGTAAAAGCAAAAAGATGGTCAGGGAACAAATGATACGGACAAGTACAAAGTTTATATATATGGGCTTAAATCGTATTGGAAAGGATAAAGCCCACCAAAAATAAAGCCCGGCCCAATTAAATAAAAAGTAAACGGCCCATATTGCACTTTCCAGAACCCAAGACCTGGTACTCGGTCCATGATTCCAACCATCCGAGTATAAAAGGAAAAGACATATAATGAAAGGGCAACTGCAACATTTCCACGAGGAGACCCTCTCTCTCGAAGTCGAGTCTCTCTCTAGGAATCCGTTATCGTCTCGCCGGAATCCTGGACCATTCTAATTGCATTCCGATCACCCAGTGATCCCGGACTTCATCAATAGGCCCGAACGGAATTCATTTGTATATTGTACTTTCTAGCGAATTAATTCAATTCGCAAATCCCAAAACTATTAAAATATAAAAATGAAGAAAATAGGGTAATAATATCAGTGTGACTATGTGAGATGCGTAATACATGGTTGGTAGGGGCGAGCGGTTGTCATGCGGTGGTGCGTGTCCCATAATTGCTCCCAATCGCACTACGAGACAATTGCATGACATCAATGGAAAATAAAAATTGTTTTTTTTTTTTCATAGAGAAAAGAAGTCTCTTTATTTCATACTTGCTGACGTGTTTTTTAAGTAATAAAGTCTTATGCTAACATGCTGCCTAATACTATACGCTAAACTTTCACTGCTTTGCTCAGATTTGAAGAATAGTTACCGCTGGTCGGCCCCGACTCCTTTTCACTTAGTGAATTTGAAGAATAGTTTTTCAATCACGTGATGCAGTGCTATTAGTAAAATACATTTTTGATGAGCCAAATCTACTTGTGAAGTAGGGGTTTCAAAACCTACTTGAAGTGCCTCTTGGACAAACCTAGGATTTTGACGAAGGGGAGGGAGCTTGTATAGGGTAACTAGGATAGTAACTTTACCGAGTTAGAAGCCGAAATTAGGAAATTCATTTAACATTTGTACAATAATAAGTAAATCCTTTATCAGGGGGGGCCAAAACTTTAGAGGGCCAACAGCCCCTTTAACCCCTCTTCGGTCCATCCCTCGAGCCAACCAAGCCAACAACTCAATTGTCTTACCGAAAGGGGAAAAAGAAATGGTTCATGAATTCGAAGTCAGACATTAAGTTTAACACTCCCATGAATGTTGCTTAAATTTTAGAATTTCCTATAAGTAATTTAATATGACAAAGGAAGTATGAAGCTGTGACATCACTTTTAATGTTAGATTAAATTGTTCTGAATTTGATTATCATTGAAGGGACATTTCATGCCCTTTGATCTCGTCTATAAATGAAAAAAAAGAGAGTATATATATAATTCAAACTTTTATTAGGCTCGCTAGTATCTCATTGAATTTGAGATTTTGATCTTTGAAGGTATTATTGAAATTTCTTTATCCCCGTTTTTGTTACATGTACTTTCTCTTTTCTCTTTTCTCTTTTTATTTTTTGGGCGGAGGGTTTTTTTTTTTTGGAATTTTAGCATTCCACAAAATTGGGGTTATTCTCAACCAAAAAAGGAAAAAAGATAGCAAATTAAGCTTAAAATAGTATCTAGAGTTCTCTGTATCACTCACCGTTCATATGCTTCTTCTCTCAACTCTTACCACTCTTGACGCATTTTGCTCTGGCAAGGAACAACTCCATGGGTTGTCAAGTCCAGTTGGATGACTGCAAGACGTACGGTCTCTTAAAACTTACTCTATTCAAAAACTAAATAGAGTATATCGTCCCCCCAATTTTTAGACGATATATAAGAAGGTCCACATTTACATCACAATTTAGGATGAATATGGGCTTGAAGACTATACAGATCGAAGGCTTTGTACGTCTTCTACGGTGCGGGGAGAATACCTTAGAAATTCCAACTAATAGAATACTCTTTTTGGAAAAAGAAAAATACTGGGGAAAAAAAAAAGGAATATAGATTTTGGTCCTTATAAGGTATTAATAATAGTTGGAAGGTGAGATGGCTCCATCAAAGCCAGCACATGCAGAAACGATGATTGAGGAGTCAGCAATCAAAAAGCCCCCATCCTTGTTTACACCGTCAGGTCGGTGACCTTCCTTTTTGTTTTTTGTTTTTTGTTTTTTTTGGCTGGATACACCGTAACATAACATAACATCAAGATAATATCATATACGTGCAGAATGCTTTCAATGGCAGATATAAATTCAAGGGAAAATTGTACATTTGGTCCTTTAGTTATGATTTTTTTTGTCATTTTTCTAATTTTTTTATCATTTAGATTTTGTATCTTTGAATACTTTTTTATTTTAGTCCTTTTCATTTTTCTTGATTCATTCTCATCCAACACCTTTGATTACTTTTCTATTTTCGTCCTTTTATTAGATTTTTTTATTAGAAAATATTTTAATTTTGATCATCAACCTTTGAAAGTTATTTTTTTATCTTAATTCTTTTATTTTGTTCAATCTTACTTAGTATTAAACGTTTTGTTTCTTATACTCTGCCCTCGAATTCCCATAAATGCCCACACAACATTTTTAAATTTTTAAAAATTATATTTTAATTTCAAAAATAAAACAAAATATGTCAAAATAATAAAAGAAAAATCGTGAACCTACTCGAGAGGAGCAAGAGCGAGCATTTAGGTCGCGTGTAATCTTGCCAGGGGCAATAGCGGTTTGCATTGGGAAAATGGATACTCAAATTTGCTAGTAAAGAAATGGAAAAATACTAGAAAAATAAATGCGATTGTGATTCGATAGTCACGAACGACACCCATAACTATGAGGTTGATAGTGACACACTAAGCAAGGATATGGTACACATTGATGCAGGGAATGATGTTGCAAAGTATAATCGTGGATGCAAGCACAGGCATAAGGTGATTTCCCCCAAGATGGTGGTGACTGACTTCATCCCCTACTAGCTACTACCGTCTCTCTCTCTCTCAATTTACCATCTTCCCTCTCAAAATAAATTTTGATAGATTTCGTTTTATTTTTGGAATTAAAATAATAATTTTTTTTTATAAATTTCAAAAATATCTTGTGGGCATTTTATGGGAATTTGAGGAGTGGAAATATAAGAAACAAAATGTTTAATACTAAGAAAAAATTGAACCAAAAAAGAATTAGGATAAAAGAATAACTTTAAACAGTCGATGACCAAATTTAAAATTTTCTCTAATAAAAAATGTGATCAAAGATATTGGAAGAAAACGAATCAAAAAAAGAAAAAATGACTAAAACAAAAAAGTATTCAAAAGTATAAGATCCAAACAATAAAAAATTAGAAAATGGACTAAAATAGAAAAGCATCCAAACATAGCGGACCAAATATATAGTTTTTCCTAAATTAAATGTACAATATATACATATATAGGAATTTCTGCGGCAATAAATGTAATAATTATTATCATAATTCATAACCTTAGCATAAAGTTTTTTTTTGGTAAATACAAAAAATTAACGCGTCTTAAAATAAACAACATGATAAGTTATCTAAGGAAGTGATCACGTGAGTCATTTTTCTTTAATGCTTGCAACTTCTCGTTAAATGAACCGGTTAATTACTTACCATCTATCAATTATAATAATGTACAATTTAAAAACAAGAAGAATTGTAAAATAGAATATTAAACTTACTATCTAAATAATAATTTATCTTACCATATATCTAACAAGATCATAGAACCTTTTAGCAGATTTATTGTATCTCTAAAATTATTGGAGCACAAAATAATTTTCTACTCAAGTCCAGATGTGACAACGAAAAGTTAATCGACAATTTAACTTTTAGGAATATACTGAAAAAAGAGGGGAAAAGGAAAACCTGTTAGGAATATCCATTATTTCTAATGAGCTCTTTTTTTTCGGTGAGATTATATATCTTTTTATCTTGAGGTGGTTATGTGAAAACGGGCATTTTACTTATCTTAAGTGGTGTTCCATTAATAAAGTGCTTAAAAATTTAGCACTTAATTAGTTAAAGAAAGAAATACATAGGAAGAGAGAAGAAATAATAAGAATAAGCAAATATTTTGTGAGGAAAAAAGAATTTCAATAAGTAAAAAAAATGACTTCTTTCATTAAATTAAATTTTTTTCTTAATCAGTAAGTGATTTATGACTCACTAATTAAGTAAATGAGACTATTATCTTGCATTTTTCTCTCTCTTATATTCACTTTCTCATATAACTAACTTATACTAACTTTTAAACATTTATTTAATTAGATTGTAATCAAATATAACCTTAGTCTTATCGATAAAATACTATTGTTTCCTTTAAAAATATCATTAATTAATTTTTTTTATATGCACCAATTGAAATTGAAAAATTTCAATAAATCTCGATTAATGGAGATATTATTTAGTTGATTCAGTAAAAAAGAAAACTCTTTAAAAATAAAAATCTTTTATTCATAATATTCTAATCTAAAATCTAAAGATATGGCCAAATTATCTGAAGTAATCAACGTGAATATTTTATATATATTTTTGTCCATTATGAGTGAGACTCATAGTCGGTACATGCATTTTTCATAGCGTCCATCAAAGCGTCCTCATGAAATTCAATGACACCAACACATGTCACCATTCTATTGGCTACCTTTGTACGGAGATGGACTCCCATCTCAAAGGCTATGCTTAAATTTGCAATTACAGCCCTTCACTCTCGCACCTGTTCCATTCACAAATTTCTCTTTCAATTCTCCTCTCTCCCCCTCTTATCTCCCTCTCTCTATAACCCACCAAGAACTCACAGATCATCAGTCTCTGCTCCTTCACTCATCTGAGAGGCTGAGATCTCATCATTCTCAGCTATGGCGGAGAAGGTGTCTTCTTCAATTTCAACTCCCTGTCTGATCAAAGCTTTTGCTTGATAATTTTGTTATTGAAAATCTTTGAGGCTTAATTAGAAGACCAGTGCTGTAATCAGTTCTGTCATTATTGACGTGCAGGTCACGAAAATGTTGATAAAGGTGGACCTTCAGTGCTCGAAATGCTACCGGAAGATCAAGAAGGTTCTCTGCAAATTCCCTCGTGAGTGTCTCCGATTAACTTTGGCATATACTTTCTCCCGGTTGCGCCATTTCTAGGAAATTCATGTCGTGCCATGTCAATGAGATACAGATCGGTCTAACATCTGTACTTTATTGATAAGCTAATATTACTCTGCTGGTGCGATTTATATCGATCAAAATTAGAAGGAAGACTGAGTTAATTTGCTGGGCTATATGTTTTGTGAACAAGAGAAATCCGGGACCAGATTTACGATGAGAAGCAGAACACGGTGATGATAACGGTGGTGTGCTGCAGCCCTGAGAAGATCAAGCAGAAGATATGCTGCAAGGCAGGGGATACCATTCTGGGCATTGAGATCATCCCGGACAAGCCCAAACCGCCCGAAAAGCCCAAGGAGCCCGAAAAGCCCAAGCAGCCGGAGAAGCCCAAGGAGCCCGAGAAGCCCAAGCAGCCAGACAAGCCCAAGGAGCCGGAGAAGCCCAAGCAGCCCGAGAAGCCCAAGGAGCCGGAGAAGCCAAAGCAACCCGAGAAGCCCAAGGAGCCCGAGAAGCCCAAGGAGCCCGAGAAACCCAAGGAACCCGAGAAGCCAAAGCAGCCCGAAAAGCCCAAGGAACCCGAGAAGCCAAAGCAGCCCGAAAAGCCCAAGGAGCCGCCCAAGGGAAAGCCAGATCCATGCCCTCCGATGCCTCAACCACCTTACGGATATCCACCTATTTATGGAGTTGGGATATGCTGTTGCCAACCATGTTACACGGGGTGTGGCCCGTGCTGCCATGGATATGGCAGGCCTCCCCCGATGTGCTATGACGGATGGGGAAGACCAGCTTATGAGTGCCAGGCGGGAAATCCCAATTATTATGTGAGTCGTTGCGACTACTTTAATGAAGAAAATGCCTCAGGATGCACCATCATGTAAACATGCTACTGAAGTATTGATGGGTACCCTTATGATGTCCAAGTAAATTGCTCTGTCCAGACGTTGTATACAGAATAATTCGGAGAATTCGACAATGTTGTTAGATCGGTGCAGTATATTTATATAGGAAGATGTGAGAATTACAAGTGAATAATGTGGGGTGGATTGGTATAGGGTGGATAGAATTTTATTACTCGAGTCATGGAGTATTTTGTAAGGTTAATGTTATTCAGTTCAACAAAAGTCTCTATCAAATCTTTTTTGTATTTATATAGTGCGGTTGCTTTCATTGCCCATATAATTGTCACCTTTTATCCTCCTAATGACACTTTTTCAATTTGATGCTAGACGCATGGTGATCTTACTAGAAAGAGCCACCTAGCTAATTAAAATTCAACTTGACATTCGTTCCAACTTAGGTAAGCTCGGTACTCATTATTTATCTTGTGATTGACGCAATAATTTGTCGACACTGAGACTTGGATCAATCATTCTTCAACAGATAAACTCAACTATGCCAACATTATTCATACGTCATCTAATTTTATCGGAGTCTCTTATCGTTTTCGATTTGTATTCTATAAGATCGCCCTAAAGTTTCACTGTTGCATCACATGTCAAACTCAAGTGTGGAAGTGGATTTCTCATCTTTGAAATATTCGATGATCTATGTTAAGGCTGTGATGCAATGTATGTTGAACTTTTTTTCACTTCTAGTCCAGGCAAGGGTATTGCAAAAGTGAAGATTGCTTTTTTTGTGTGAACCCTGGTATCAAAAACCTAATGAATCCCGACTAATCAAGTTGAGCCGGGTCAGATTACTAAAGAATAAAGCTCTTCCAGTATTAATTTTTTATATTCATAAGACTCGAGCACGAAATCTTATTTAAAGGAAACAAGTGCTGAATCGCTTGAATTAATCAACTTTGGTGGAGATTGCTTTTAATTGTTTCGAAATGTCCTATTAAATCTATTTCATAGTCATCAAAAGAGGATATAGACAAGTGACGCACTTCTCGCCTAGTAATCCAGAGGTCCTAGGCTGATGGGACTATCCGTGCTCATTTATTAGATATTTAAGATTTCTATTTATTTTAATGTACTAGGCCTATAGGTCTCCCTTGTAACAGGAAAAAAATGCCTACACGTTATCACGTGCCCTTAAATATCCGCCCTCAATAATTGACCTCGAATCGGACTCATCTTCTGTGCTCGGGCGAGGGGGGACACTAACATGAGACGCAGCTTTGGCTGCACTCAGAGATATTAGGCCTGACATGGTGTGGGTGCACACATGCTCATGAGCGCGCATAAGTATAACCTGACTTTGATACCATATTAAATTTCCATGGGCTTTATACGGGTTTGAGCATATTTTCACTTAAAAACTCAATTTGATAAGTGTTAATACTCAAGTCTCATATAAACCAATGACTTTTGATTTATATTTTCAATGTGAGATTAATTTTCACAACGCTGATGATGAAATATTTAGTTGAATGAGGACAAGCATGAGACCTCAACAAAAGGAAGGGAAAGAGTGAAGTATACATTAGGAACGACTCATACTAAGAAGCGAATGACCTCCATGTCAATCTTTTATTTAAATACTCTCCGGTGAACTTAATTAGACCTCCATATTATTCATGAAGTAAATTAATAGATATCCAACATATATGTTAGAGTATCACGTCACTCGAACATAAATTTATTTTTAAGATCTAACGGAATAATATGATTCTGGTATCACTATCAGACAAATACTGATTAGTTCAAATGCGATATGACGATTTAAGTTAATAAAATAATTATTTTGTCAATCCATAAGGGAAATGATGCATTAATTTTCAGATGCGCCCCTCACATTATTCACAAATTACTAGAATAAGCAAACATGGAAACAATGTCATTTTGGCTGGGATAATGCGTACAACTAAGAAATGAGGAGCACATGATATTATACTATCCACACGTATGGGAATTTTTAAGTCACCTATAAATAAAGGTATGACCATTGACAAATATAATTTTTCCCTGATTTTCAAGTAAATTTAGTGTGTGTTTCAACTTAATCAAATAAGTATTTAAAAGTTAGTTAGAAGTTAGTTATAAGAGAAAATGAATAGGAGAATGGAGAGATGAGGGATGGGTGTCAAAACTACTTAATCATTAAATCAAAAACTACTTAATGAATTAAGTCAAAAAAATTGACTTCATAGAATAAGCCATTTTTCAATTATTTATGCCTTTAACTCCTCAAAACACATCTCATCATCCTTATCAATCCTCTCATCTTCTTATACACTTCTTTTCTTAACTAATTAAGTGCTTAAATTTTAAGCACTTAATTTATTAAATGCCACTTTACTTTTTCTAGCTAGTTTTTCGGTAATAATATCAGCGTCCTTTGCTACTTCAGCTCCACAGTGCCCCCGAGTCCTCGTTCATCTTATGTCATCGAGGACATGTAGCTGGGTAATACGAACCTACTCTTGGCTCATCACCTCTGACTGACCAATTGGTCTGCTCTGATCACTGCGCGCCCTTGACATCCATTGAAACCGCCTCAATTTAGTTTGAGTTGACTAGGTAATTGGAAATTAATTGTTTTCTTGAAACAACCCAAAAAATAAGAGGGAAAAATTACATCATGTAACACAATTTTTTGACATTTTCACGCGGTAATACAAATTGATTCAATATTTTCACCATATAGTACCCAAGAAAAATGTGCACCAATTTCAACAGAAACTTCCACCAATTTCGGTAACATCAATCCTACGCAAAACCTCTAAAATCACTCACCCAAATTCGATTCCAGTTAGCAGCTGAACAAACTAGCTAGCTTAGACAATGGAGAAGTAGACGAAGAAATTAGAGTAGCCATGCAAATTGAAGCAAGGAAATTTTGAGATTATAATAACCGCTTATTAAAACATTAACCATGTTGGATATGTTAATAGTCCCTCCTCAATTAGTTTTGATGGTCTATTACGAGTAATTAATTAAAGGACAGATATACGCATGTGCATGCACTCTAATATCATGTAAAATAATTTTTACCGGACTTATAAGTTAATGGACCCATGTTTGACCAATAAGATAGTGAACACTTCAATATATTTTCGATCTTATAAATTTGACATTCAATCAATTTGGTTCCTATAAGATTTAAAATTACTGAATTATTGTTATACGTTTGCTCCATAAGATAATTTCGACCTTATAAGTTTTGAAAAAGACGTTTTTGATCCTATGAGTTGGCTTTCAATTAAAATGTGATCCTATAAGTTTTGAAAAAGAAAGATATTTTTGGTCCTATAAGTCAGGAAATGAACCAAAATTGCCTACAAAGTAAACGTATATGATTAATTCGATACTTTTAAAACTTAGACTATCAAAATTGAACCAAAGCTAAACTTATAGGACGTAAAATGTTTTTTTCCCTTTCTTTTATTGATCGGTCTGATATTTGTCAACTCTCTCAAAGGAAATCGTCTAAGAAGCTCAATGATTTGAAGAGCAATTTGGGCAAAGAGATAGAGGCGTTCCCCAATATCGAAAATTTTAATTTCTTAGTATTAGGAAAATAGTAGAGTATGTGGTGGAATATGAGCTCGTACGTGATGAGATTGGTTTTGTAAAATATTCACTGGACTTAGAAGCGGTTAACTTCGTCTCCACCCAAAAGCTCGAGCTGTTAGATGGTAGAATGCAAACCACATATAAACCATCTAATTTGCTTTCATGTCGAGGTGGGATTTTCCCTTTCTTTAATTCTCAACAACTGCCTTCAAGTTTATTGTGTAACCTTTTTTCTCATTCACTTGCCTACAGCCTGTACGGACTCGAGTCTCATCAGGGCTTGTATCCATGCGCCAGATCACACGGGTTGGGAGTATCCACCTTCCCGGGGGATGAGAACGAATGCGCGTGAAAAGGAGTAGCCACTATCTGTTTACGACCTGATGGTCGAGGGCTAGTGAGTTGCCCGGGTCTAGGGGTAAAGAATATACCTAGTTTGCTAACACATATGGTCTTGTGGAACCATGAGTCCTAAGTTTAGGGGTTCTATTACGTACGGGCCTACATCCCGCACACCCTGTCCGTACTTTAGGACGACCCCTAAACTGACTTGATCGATTTTGACTCCCAAATGTCGCGCTTGCTGAACCAAGATCATTACAAGAAATAAATGTACAAATAAATGTCCTTATACTGTACTCTCAATATAAATACAAATACATTAATGAGATCCCAGTAGGTTCACATTCAGCCAATAGTTCGCTCGTACTTACCGGGTGTTTGAAAGACCGGAACAAAAATTAATGCAACACGAGCTCATGAGAGCCGGGGGTCGGGTCCGATCGAATTAGCGGGTCCCAAGAGGACCAAATGGTCCTCGAGATGTCCACAGGATCGGTTGATCTCCCAGTGATTGTTTAACCCCATTTTACGCACCCCAATCGAAGTCATCCTTCTCTTGGATCCTACTCGGATTGAGACGGGTGACTCAAGGTTGGACCCTTACCGCGCTCGGGTCATGCACACTCGGTGTGTAGGGACGTTGGACCCCATGATTAATGGTTGGGGCGTTGGACCCCGTGTTACTCGTGTACTTTGAGTTTAGGCTCTTCCCGAATAAGAAACATAATAAATCAGATAAGTGGTAAGTTATATTATGAGTTTACGTGATTCAGGTTATGATCCCCAGTTGCTTGGCACACAAGTCTCTGTCCTAGACATGCAAACCTTGATTGGGCACATGCAATTTAATGAATTGGCCATGGGCCACCCCGAAGGGAGTATTGCATTCGGTCTTTGTTTAATGACAACTCGAGGGACAAAGAGTATCATCCTCGAGTGTGATAGTGTGTCAATTTGTTTTAAATTGATATGATAAATAGCATGGAAGATTAACCGATTATGATCAAAGTTCAATTTTTATTTGAAGCCTAAGCCTATGGTTTGTCCCCTCCATTCTCATGTGTTTAATTATGCCCGGTGTGTGATTAATCTGATTTTGTATTTTATGACAAAAAAACTCGGTCTAATGCACTAACTTAGGAGGTAGGAAAAGCAAAACACCACAAGAGTACCAAGGTCTTTGCACATGTCCTATGAAGGACCGGACAACCTTTCACGGGTTTCCCTGCTCGAGTCTCTAGACCACACTCCTAAGCATCCGATCTACGTTAGAATGATAAAAAAACTTTAGTCGGGGAGAGAGGGTCGTGCAGATGAGAGTTGTGCCCGCATAGGCTGTCTGTTTCTTCCCTTGACTTGGAGTGTTTCGATCACTCTAACCCTAGGGTTGTCAATAAACCAAGAACTAATCGTCATGCTCTTGCGATGAGAAAAGTATTTTGTGAAAGGAAATTGAGACTGTGTAATGCATACCGTTGGGGTCGATAGGCGGTGTCGACCAATCCCTCGAACCCACCAGGGTCGTGTGGACCTTGAAGGAGCCGAGAGTCTGGTCGCTCTGTCCTGAAGTAGTCTAAGAAAAACTCCTACATTCCAACTCGAGCCGCCTCAAATAGGGCCTGGACTCGAGTCAGGACGCACAAATCTTCCTACATATGCATGCAACGCGTACAACGTATCTCGGTATTTTTTAAATATGTGAGTTTTGAAAATGACACAATTATCTGTTCGTGATGTATTGACTCAATTACGAATTAATAGCATGTACGTGTGATTTTTCCCATGTGGAATTAATTGATTTGAGCGAATTTACCTAATGCTCTTGGTTTTGTGGATTTTGAATCGTCGAGTCAATTATTGATGGACCATCCGAATGGAATTTTAATCTCCGATCATTTTAACTTTTGAAAATGAATCGTGATACAAGGACCGAGGTTTGATAACGAGGGACACATAAAAACACGAACAAAATCGAAATGGAATCGAATATAGCGTCATGGACCCAAGTCAACTGAGAGGGGTCTTGGCCACCACCCTCACGAGTTGATCTGAGACCTCCTTCACCCGACTCGGGTCCGAGGTGGTCTCCTCAACTCCGTTTTGCATGTAACATACACACAATTATATATAACACGATATTACAAGAGAATTGATAACACTGTACTGGTACAAAAAATAAGGTAAATCATAAACATAATTAACATGAAAAAAAAAGTTAGATTGGGATCAAGAGTGTTTTCGGCCTAAGTTGGGTCGAGAATGGGCTGGACCAAACCCTCCTGGGTTGAGCCGAGACCCCTCTTGACTCGTCTTAGGTTATCATGGATTCCCCGACCCTGATCTCCGCCTTATCTCCCCACAAGTGCATCAAACGTTAAGAGGCCTACTCCTCTAAGTATATGAATATTATACCTACGCCTTGGGGCGTGAATGGAGTGGCTTGGTTGCTTGAAAGAGTCGTGAGTGAAAGAGACTCGAGAGGAATGACGTCGGGTTGAGGTCTCGGATGGAGAGACCCAAGAGAGGGGAGGATCATCAGGTGTACAAGGGACACAGGAACCTAAAAAATAAGGGAGAAAGAAGAGGGAGGTGATGAGAGGAAGTCTCGGGTGGAGGGACCCAAGAAGAGGAGCTGTGGTTGGAGGGCTCGAGGAGGAGACCTGAGAGGGTAGTGGCATCATTGTGGAGGATCGAGCTCTCGATCCGGGACTCCCCTCGTCCCAAGGAGGAAGAGAATCGCGGGTGGTTCACTTGTAAAGGTGGGCACGACTCACTAGGAGTCGAGAAGAAGGAAAATCACAGGAAAATGAAAGAAAGCAAAGAGAGGCCACTATTGTGCTAAGCTGGTTCGGAAGGTTGTGGGCCTCAAATGGAGAAACGAACGTCATGGTTGGACTCGAGAGGTCGAGAACAAAGGGGCATGTAATTCCTTTGGTTTTCCGATGAAGGTGAGTAGTTTTAGGGTAAGGGTGATGATGAGTGGCAATGGGTGGTGATGAGTTGCAGAGAGAGAAGTGATGACTAGTGATGAATTGATGGTTGATGAAGTGAGAGAAGTTGAAGATGGACGATGAGTTGAAGATGAATGTAGAGAGAACTAAGATGATTTGTGATATAGTGAGAAGTTTCTTGAAAAGATTGGAAGAAGAGGGAGAAGAGGGAGAAGAGGAAGATGTGAACAACAGTTGTATGTTTGTATGTAGACGAGTTGATAGTGAATTGAATGGAAGAGAAGAAGTAGATGGAAGATATGTGTATGTGTATGTATATATGGTGGTAGATAAGAAAAAGATAGGAAAAATATAGGTGGATGATGATTTATTAGAAGAGAATTTGGTGAGTTGTGATTGGAGCAGGGGGTATTAGAAGAGGATAGGATGTTGGGGATGGATGGATGGTAAAAGTGTTTATAGATGTGTGGGTTTGTGTATAGGTGCATGGAAAATGAATAAGAGAAATTATAAGAGAGGAAGAAAGGATGTGATGGGTAGAAAGTAAAAGTAGAAGAAAGCAAAAAGGAGTCGGAATATTCCGATTTCGATCAAGCGCATGTCTGATTTTAAGAAAACGAATGGACGCGTGTTGTTAATGCTGACGAGGAGAGGAATTTTTAGAGTTCAATATTGATGGGATCCGGCGAAGTTAACTGCTTTGGTCGATTCCCTACGCATCGTGATCATAGTTTGGTCATTTATGTATCTTTTTTTGTCAGGGTTAACAAGTTGACTTTTGTTGACCCGGGCTTGACCTGGGGTTGACCTGAGAACGATTGTAGAATTTAGGGCTTGAGGCCTTGCTGAATGTTCCTGGATGATTTAGGGTGAACTTAGTGCTTGTTGCGATGATCTCGTGTCAAAATCTGCTTTAGGGACTAAGTTAGGAACCGTGATTGCTTCGGGGGTCACCGGCTTGAGAAGATGATTTATGGAATGTGCTCGGAGGGGCTTCTCATCTGTTTGGCATCATGAGGAATTCATAGAACCCCATATTAGGCACCTTTAGGTGGCACAATGATCGATCGACCTTGGAAGTCTACTAGAAGCCGCCTACGATTTCTCGGGAGCTGCTTGGAAGGTGCAAATGGTTTTAGTAGATCAATCTGAAGAGTGCTCCATGGTCCTAGGAACTCTTGGGGTTGGCTGAGCCTGATTACGGGTATTAACCATTAGCCTGATGAGCCGACGGCTCGAGAGCCTCGATGGGAGGGCCTATTTTTCTATCTAGGAGTCACTCGTGAGGTGTGGATGATTTTCATAGAGCGATATGAAGAGTGTTCCATGGTCCTAGGAACCCTTGGGATTGGCTGAGCTTGTCTTCGGGTATTAACCATTGATATGATGAGTCGGCGCTAAGGAGCCTCACCGGAAATGTCTGTTTTCTACTCATAGGTCACTTGTGAGGTGTGGACGGTTTTCGAAAAGCGATATGATGCTCACTATTCATGGTTTAAGGAACCCCTGGGACTAGCCGGGCCTGACCTCGGGTGCTCATGATTCACCTGATGAGTCAACGACTTGGGAGCCTCGTTGGAAGCCGTTTGCGATTACTCGGAAGCCCTCTGGGTCGAGCAAATGATTTACGGAACGTGCTCAGAGATGTTCCTTATCATTTTAGCACCATGAGAGATCTTCGGAGCCCAATATTCGATATCTTCAGATGGCTCGGTGATCGCGCTTGAGAGCACACATCGTTTGGACTCTCAAATTGCTCTTTGGGATCCGAGGGGGGATTCCTGAGACTTCTTGCTTTGTTGTTCCTCGGGGTTATCAGATTGACTCGGCTATGAATAGTAACTCGGGGTTTGCCAGGATGCTTTCTTTTAGAGTTCTGGGGAGTTGTAATTAGGGACCCTTTAATGGCACTCAAGAGTCAATAGACCAAAATAGGGTACTGATACACATTGTCATGTGCCCTTAAGCCTTAAATGGTGTCCTCAATAATTGACATCGAGCCGGGGTCCTTTTTCGTGCTCAGGCGAGTCGCACTCTTGGCTACCCTCAGACATTCTAGGCTTGACTTGATGTGAGCGCACACGGGCATGTGAAACCGTGTGTCTAATTCCATATTAGATTTTTGTTGGGTTTATATAGGCTTAGGGACATTTTTAACATAAAAGCTCAAGCTATTAGGTTGTGGAGCCCAAGCCACATATAAACCCATCTATTTTTGCTTTCATGGCCGATGTGGGATTTTCCTTATTTCAAGTCTCAACAACAATATGGTATCCGAGTCGGTTATGTTTTTGCGTGCCCACATGGGTTTACACCCGGCTGACCTAACATTGAGTGCAGCTAAAGGGCGCCTCAAGTTAGTCCCCCGTCGCCCGTGCATGGAACTGAAGCCTAGGTCAAATTCAGTTGTTGAGAATGTTTAAGGGCATATGACGATATGAAGGCAAGTGAAAAGAGAAAAAACAACACGTTGCACGCGAGGACAGGTGTTGAGCGGCAGAATAGCTTGACATATCACATTAAGCCCAATGAGAATTTAATAGGTTTATTGCTATTAAAGGAGAGACTACAATCATGGTTGTCAGAATCGCGATTCAAATCATAAAATCGTACGATTCTACGATTCAAGAGGGAGTCTCCGATTCCGATTCAACGGAATGAATCGGGATGCTGCAATTGGGCCTTAATCGCGCGTTTAATCGTAGAATCGGACCGATTCTGCGATTCTGGATTCAGGCCTGAGTCGGCCCAAATACGGGTCCAGAAGCGGGCCGAGCCCTAGGCCCAGAAGCCCTCTTCCCCCTTCTTCCTTCTTCCCAGTCGGGTTTTCAGTTAACCCTAATTTCTTCCATCATTGATCCTTCCAATCCGAGCTTATCGTTCGACCATTGCCCCTAAATCTTCTAGTTTCAACGAGTTATGCCCTAAATCTTTCATCCACCTGCTATCGCGAGCTTCCATCCACCAGCTTCTCCCGTTCTCCGAGCTTCCATCCACTTGCTATCGATTTTATATCTGTGGTCTGTACTCTATAGACTCTGTATAGAATCATACAAGCTTCGATTCCCTTTTATGTCTGTGTTATGCGATTCCCCAGTTTAATTTTTCGATTTATGTCGATTGCTCGGATCTTCTCCTGATCTATACAGTTCTGTCCTTGGACTGTTCTGCAGTCAATTATGACTTTTCTGTGTTCTCCGTTGGGGCCATTGATGGATTGAGTATTTTGAAAAATGAGTTCAATTAAAGGGTGTGTCTGCTAATAATTTGATATGTTGTGTGTTGTTCAACTAAGGGAGAAGCCTTAGCCGCAGCCTCTGCTCTAATCCCCTCTGTATATAATATCTCATCAGCAAATAAAACTCTGTTTCTGGCAAGCTAGCCATGGGAGCTGCGCATTCTAAGGTTGAAGAAGACAAGGCCCTGCAACTGTGTCAGTCGTCAAGCAAGCCCTCGAAGGCCGGTGCTCCCTCGCAGAAGCTTACGTCGCGTATATGCATATCCTCGTGAAGCTTTGCCCAGCATGCACAAATGCACAGATTTAATTATTGTAGTCCCAGCTGCGTGAAGCTTTGCTGTATACTGTAACTGTATAGCTATACACTATAGAACTGTCTCTGTTTGAGTTATAATTTGGACCTTGAATTTCAATAATTTGTAACGATATTTTATGTTTATATAACTTATTATTGATTTGTTGGTCTGTGGTCTTTATTTGAATGAACAAGGATTGATTTTTTTGGCTTAGGAAAGTATGCTACATATATATATATGCTATTTTTTTAATTACAGGTAAAATCTTACGATTCACGATTCAAATCGCGATTCACGATTCTAAGACCCTCGACCGATTCTAGGTAGAATCGCGATTCTGACAACCTTGACTACGATGGCAATTGAAAGCTGGAAAGACAGTGAGTCAATGCCCTAGGAAAAAGAAGTATGCATTGATCCTTGTGGTCGCAACATTGTGATGTGAAGTGCACAATGGGAGAATTATCCATAAATGTCTTCCTTGGATAGCTTTTTGGAAGGTATAATGCAAATCATATTCGTAGTGCTATTTCTTTATAGAATAGATACTAACTCGTGGTTGTAGCACACAGATAGATCATTCTCCGGGATGCTCCATAATTCCATTTGAACAATCAATAGATAACTAAATCCATCTTTAAATGTATCAATAAGGGTTTGTTCAAGTTCGACGTCTGTTGTCATCAAACAAGATCTCTAGTTCAAGTCTTATGAATAGAGAAAATCATTGATCGGAAGGTTTTATCTATCAGTCGTGATCCATTAGCCTTTTTGAATACTAGGATATACATGGAAAAAAATTCATCTTTTGGTATGTAACTTCAAGAGGAAGTTGTTGATTGAAAGTCAATCCTCCTGCTTGCACAGTATGCACATGATGAAAGATTGGATGTAAGCAATCACTCACAAGGAGGCTAATAAGAAGGCAGAGAGACAAAAGAAAGTAATCATCAAAACAGATTTCTGCTTATTTACCACTCAATAAGGAGTAGGCCCTTCAAAAAAGCCACGTCTAGGTGAAATCATCATTGAACCTATAATGATACTTTTGAACCTATATCTTATTCAATTTAGTGCCATTATGTTCATAAGTTAAAAGCGAAAATTTTCAGATCGTCTAGAGGCATCCGTAATCTATATACCTATCCATATCTATCTATAATATTGAAACTCAGCTGAGGTGAAACAATTGCTAATAGATGACCGCATTAACTATTTAACATAAACTAGACCATAAGGTCGCGCATTGAGCGAGATTTATTTTTAATTTTGCTTATGAAATTTTTTGGTTGATAAATTGCTAAAATCGTTGATAAATCGCTAAAATCTTATCCACCATTGTCCATTTACATTGTTTTTTTAAAATTTAATTAAAATATATTTTTGTAATTTAGATTAGTAAGTTTCTTGTTTTACGCATAAAGATAGATTACGTACAAATAAATCAAAATTCTATCAAAATCAATAATTTAAATTAATTCTAATAAAGTTCTCTATCTATAAAAATAATAATAGTCAAGACAAAAAGAAACTTATTGAAATAAAGTCGAAAATGAAAATCACATTATTTAGTTTTATTTACAATTTTTAACGAAAATAATTGTCTCAGGTGAAAATTTTTATTCGAATAAATTAAGAAAAGTAAATTACAATGTACACATTATTTCAAATATTAAGATAAGCAATGAACAAGTAAATACTTTCGAAACGAATATATTGTATTATATTATATTATATTATAAAGTAGAAATCAAATTTTTCTAATTGATTGTTATGTATCTATATATTATCTATTAATAGTTAGTATCAATTCAATACGTCAAGCATGTCCGTTTCTTATAAGGATAAATAGTTGATACTAGGGCAAGAATTGATACTTTTGGTATTTTTCATTTATGTGTTACTTTTCAATTAAACTGTAGCTTAATATTTAAAATAATATAAATAAGTTAAGAGATCAAGAAGATTTAATTATCTTGAATGATTATATTTTATCAAAACAGAAATTGCTTTGATTTATTCAGTTTTAGTGATAATTTAAAATTAATAAACTTCAACTTTCTCTTGTTTAGATTATCATCGTTATTTTCATTATATATGTGTCTATGTGCGCGCCCTTGTACCAATGTTTATAATCTAATATGCTCAAGTTAAAAAAAATTATGAAAAAATTGTATTCTTATATACTTGGCTAATGTAAGAAAACTAAATAAAAAAGTCTTTCTTAATTATGAAATTACCTTTTTCTTAGATTCTTCTTTTATATTTCTACTCTTCTTAGTACTAATTACTTTGGGAATATATTAATGTGATGAAATTGCGTAATTTTTTATGATAGATATTCTAATGTAAAAAATTACTTCCTCACCAACTTAAATTTGAAAACCATTTATTTATTAATTTTCTCTATTAGAATATATTTTCTTTACTCTTACTTACTAGTTAGTAATTTGTTTTTCATTATCAAATTAAGGAGACAATTTTGTGAAATAAGAATTTTGACTTGTGCTTTATGTGGACTTTTAGTAATGAACTAGTAAAATGATCACATATGTTGCATGTGAAAATAATCTCATTTGCTATACTATTATGGATATTCTTAGAATAGAAAAAAGAATTGCATAAATTCAAAATCATACAAATGGTAATATTTTTCACTGTACGATAGTATTTCTTCGGCTTTTTTTTTTTGGGTGGAATTCTTCCGCTTTCTCTTAGTTACTGTTTTACTCTTAAATGACTTTTAAAGTAGTTCATTAACTCATTTATAATGTAAATGACGACTTGACAGTGTCAATGGCGAGATGACGGTTTGTACTATCATGTTACAATTTTGAAATATTTTGTACCATCAAGTAGCAAAAAAAATTTTTGGACTAACCTGATACATTATTAAAACTTTTTGGACCACCAGTGTAATTAATCCAAAAATATATAAAGATTACGGAGGGAGAGAGAAGAGGGGCAACCAGCTGGAGTTTGTCCTCTCGCTCCCTCCTTCAAGACAATCTGTAATAGAGGCAATGGCGGGCATTGATTCTCCCGTCGCTGCCCCTCCTTCCCTCTCTCGTCATTCTTTTATTTATTTTTTCTTTTTAATTTTCTTAATTTGTATTTTCCTAAAATAATTTTAATTTTTGAAATTAAAAAAGAAACACTTTTCTATCGAGAAAATTAATGGAAATTAAAAGTGGCTATTAAATGAATAATTTTGAAAGTATGAGTTTTATTTTTAATAAGTTTTGTTTTGGCTAAATTTAGTAAAGAGACTTAAAGATCATGCTTTCCTCAAAACTAGTGGTAAAGCATGCGCGCTGCACGTGTTGGTGCTGTTTTTTAAACTAAGCAAGGTATTAATTTAGAAATATATGCATATATTTCTTTCAAAGTATTCACTATGATTCAATTCCAAAATCATAATATTTTTAGTTTCACTGTAACACCGAGACAAACATCGTTAGAGTTCTTGCCCGACTTTGTAGCCATTTTTTCCCCTCCTCCAAAGTGCTAGGACCACGAAATTTGGGTCCAAACCACGAATGATTCACGTGCATCTCGTTGATGAAGAAACTGGAACCACAACCCACATTCAGCCTCAAACACCTGCACAAGGGGAGATTGGGGTTGGTGCCCGATTTCCCTCTTCGACGCTCAAGTCAGTGCGAGCCGTGAACATGGGGAAAGTAATGAAATGTTGATCAATCCTAAAAACATGGAAAGTGCATGTATTTATAGAGGGTTTAGAGATAGATTACGTTACCACCATGACAAAATATTCAATATATTTCCGTATTTCATTCCTCGATATATTAGAGAGTGTATCTTCTCATTGTAGGAAATTCCTTATTATAACTTTTGTTGACAGGCCTTCACTCGTGGGCCTCGTGAGTGGGCCTCGCTAGAAAGACTGGACTTGTCTCGTGTATGACCAGATTAGACCTCATTGGGCCTCCCTTAAGTTATTGGGCCTTACAGGCCATATCGGGTTGGAACCCGAAATCTTATCCCCAACATTGCCTCCTACTCGGGTACGTGCGATGCGTGTGGTCGAGGAAATTGCTGACACATGTCGCTCAATGGCTCGTGGAGCATAACCCATCGGAAGCACACTTCAAGCATCCGTGCGCCGACATATTAGCCTTGATCCAACAACGGATAGGGGTCAATCCGCGTCAATTCTCCCCATGCCCCTAGCCAATAGATCATTTCAACCCTGCTCACCCTCAACCTTCAGATAAAGCATTGTTTCGCCTTCATGGGCGTCTCAGCGCAAATGATGGTGGGAACACTCCCAAGGCCGCAACTTTTGGCATTCCGGTGCAATTCCGACGTTATAAAAGGGGTCATTTGGAGAGCTTTTTCCCATTTCGGATTCTCTTTCTTACACTGACGCTCTGCTCGTTCTCTCTCTACCCCTGAGCATTTTTTGATCGTCTTCTCCGATCATTACTCCAATCTTCAAGCAATGGCTTCTCAAAAGAACGAGAAGGGTAGCATCCGGTAGTAGGGCTGGACGCTCTATGCACAGGTTAGGTGAAGATCACGAGGTCTTCGTTAGAAATCATATCACCTTCGATGAGTTTTAAGAGGCAGTGATGCTAGGCCGCCTCTATGACTCAGAAAATACACACATCCCTTACCCTAATCCTAGGCCAGACTATGCGGACCCGAATTTCGTCTCATCGGAGCAGACAAGCTTTGTGGTCAAGGCGGAACAGTTGACTCCACAGCCTCCGCCACAAATGGTAAGCCGAAGATGACCCAGAGACCTACATCTGGACTTCTCTAACTGTTTCCTTAGTGTCTCGAGATGTCCGGAACACAATGTGTTCTCTGTTTGTCGAAAACGGATCTTGAGGGTTTGCTGGGGGCATTTGAGACCTTTCCGGAGCTAATCATGAAGCTTGAATGATTTGTGCAGTCTGGTCTGAAATATCCTCCCTGGCACTTGGAGTCACTGGGATTGGCCGGGCCTGACCTCAGGTGTTAACATTTCGCCTGACAGGCCACGGACTCGAGAATCTCGTTGAAATGGCCATTTTATTCCACTTGGGAGTCACTCATGAAGCGAAGATGATTTCCGAAGAATAGAATGAAGTGATCTCCATGGTCATGAAAACCCTTGGGCCTGGCCAGACCTGATCTTGGGTGCCCACGATTTGCTTGATGAGTTGGTGACTCGGGGAGTCTTGCAAAAGACCATCATGCAATTACTCGATAGTGCCCCGACTCAAGCAAATGATTTGCGAAGTGTGCTCATAATTGCTCTTCATCAGTTAGGCACCATGAGGGATTTTTAGGGTTCCATATTTGATACCTTCTAACATCCCGGTGAACTGGCAGTGAATAGTGCTTTCGGAGTCAATTTTTACTAGTCCGAGATCAGGCGTAGCCAAGGGTCTTTGATTACTCTATAGGATTTATGGGGGAACCCTGAGGCCTTCTTTCTTTGTCATGCTCTAGGGTTGTTCGGTTGTCCCTGTTGACTCAACTATGAATAGTAACCTAGGGATTGTCGAACCATCTTTTGTTAGAATTCCGGGAGTCGCAGCCAAGATCCCTGTTGATGTCCCCTCCTAGAGCCGATGGACCAAAACAGGATGCTGATAATAATAGTCAGAAATGACTTTCTCGATAAATAGGGGATATAGTCGGGTCCTCCTCGATGGTCCTCAAGCGCCGGCAAACCAAAATGAGGTGCTAACACACGTAGTGAAAATATTCAGGTTGTGGTGGTTTCAATTTAAGAAATGTTTTCTACCGAGGATATTTTCGATAATTTTTCTTCGCTCAAATGTGCTTTAACACCGCAGAAAGGGTGAAAATGATAGATTTTTGAAAGTTTGAGGGCATATGTGTTATTTTTGCCCGACCAAACCATTTCAGTTCAACTGGTTTCACTGAGTTGCCACCAAGGTGGAACTTTAGGATATGAGCGCGATTTTTCTCTCATGGCCCTGTACGGAGGCACGACAGTTCCCGTGGGCCAGTTGTCCTAACTGACATGTTCGTAGCTCTCAAATTTTAAAAATAAAATTGCATTTTTGTCCCTAAACTGTCGGATCTTACAAAACGACTCATGACTCCCTTTTCCACATAAATAGATGGTCATTTGCAAAAGAGGACTTTCGGCCATTCTAATGTGTTGAGAGTATGCTAAATTACTAACCCAAAATCCCTAAATTAAGCCTAACTTCCCGTAATTAGTAGGATAATGAAGAACTTAGGCCCCGATTTAATCGAATTATAGCTCGAAGATTCGAAAACTTCTCTAAACTAAGGTAAAGTGAGGCTCTAAGCCTCTGACCAGAACTGAGTCAAGCTCATTAGCTTGTATTTCAGTGGATATTTGCTTAATTAAAAGTGCTTATGTGTAGATTAGACTAATGGGTTTATAGTTTGTGTGATTTAGAGCCTAATTAGGATTAATCGGATAGTATCATGCTTAATTAGGATCAAAATCGGATAGTATCATGCTTAATTAAGTCAAATCGTGTATAATAAGGTGTAATTAGGAGTGGTTAGACCAATTTAGATGAAATTGGCTTAATTAACGTTTCGGCTTTAGGAATCAGAGAATCGAGTCTAATTGAATGACCTTAGGCTTGATTAAGTGTGAATAGTCACAATTGAGTACATGATCGAATTTGTATAGTCAAAATCTGTCAAACCGTGTAATTGTTGTGTTAATTTGTAATAATCATGTATACCTGGCCTAATTCATGGGTTTGGGTTAATTAACGATTTAATTAGAGTCTTAGGATTTTAGAAGATCTTCGTGATCTTTAAGGCGAGTCATTAGGACTCGGGGTTCCTTAAACCGGATTAAAATCAACCATATGACTTAATTGGATTAATAATTCAATTTTTAGTGTAAATTGATAAAAAAAATAGATAATCATGTATAATGACATGTGCCATGGGGATTAGGGTTAATTAACCCACTAATTGAGTCTTAGGATCCAAATTGAAGGTCAAATTGACCTTGAGGGGGATTAGGATTATCTGTATAGAATTTTTTGGATTAATTGGTTAATTCATGTAAATATGGCATTGTTAATAAATTGGAAAAAATTGAAAAAATTGTGAATAAACGTGTAGAAATAGAAAATAAACTTAGAATTTTTCTAGGTTAGGGGCTATAGGTCCATTTCTCTCTTTTCGGGCCTTAGGCCCACTTCTAGGCCCACTTAGTCCACATGTGCATGATTGGCCTAAATGTATGACCCATGTACGTATAATGGCCTGAATGTATAGCCTATTTATCTTTTTGGCCAGAATGTGTGGCCCATTTATTTGGAGTCATACTGTATAATTTGTTTATAAGCACGCATAGTGAGCGGAGTTTGTAATTCATTCTTTAATTTCCTTATACATTTGCGAACATGGGCTTAACCCTAGGATTAATGAACCCGACTATAAACAATAAAAAGTGTTATAACTATTAGGAAGGTACCGAAAAGGCGAATTATTGGCTTGCGGGCCTCTAATTTCGTAACAAAGCCACCGGACTCATTTCTCTAGGTAGAAGACCGAGACAAAACGTAAATGCTTAGGCTGTTAGTATCCCCACCCCATAGGTGACTTAGGTGGTTCTCCGGCCAAATAAACGTTATAGTGGCAACTCCAATCCCAATTGGGTCCCAAGCCACGTGAACTAACAGAACACTCGAGTCGGTAGCGGAGGCCTAAAAACCACACCGCACGACAGCAACCGATAATAGTATCTATATGCAGCCGACTTTCCACTTGATTTGATTTCTTAGTTCAATTTTCTTCCTTTTCGGTGTCCTTATCTCAGTTTCTCATATGCAGGTGATCAAGATAATGGAGAGGAGAAGTTTAGTCGGGAAGATGTCATATGCTCTGAGTTTGGGCCCTGATAAGGCTCGTCATGACCAAACCACGGTGATCACCTCGAAGTCGGATGCTTTTGCTCCTTTGATTCTGTTGCAAAGTTGCAGTGTGCACAAGACACGAAGAATTGGCATTGACTTAAACAAGCTGACAACGCATAAACCGACGAAGAAGAAGCACGTCACCCCCAAAATTGCGAAGCCTAAGCTTAAAACTCGAGAAAATGGATCTTCCACGACAAAGAGGATGAATGAGCGGAAACTTTTTTTCGAAGGTTCATCAACACCATCCATTGAAGAACCAAGTAAATTATGTGAGGAGAAAAGGACTCGTGGACTCACCAGTTACACCTAATGTGAAGGGATATTCTGATCTAGGTTCTGAAGTTGGAGAAGTTAGAGAACAATCGTGTAAGCAGTGCCTAAATTTCGAGGAGGAAATCGATCCACAATAGATGAATGTACGTTTGAATAAGTCTATGCATATCAGAATTTCAACTACGAATTGATAGCTCAATCACGAGTTCATAAGAGAATGACTAGAAGAAGTCAATGTCTTAATAGAAGGGGAGAACTCGGGCCAAAACCGAGAGGCTACAGAAAGCAATTCTTGGTCGTGTTCCCTCCTCCCCAAGAATTTTAAAGAAGAAAAGGTCTCTTAGGAGGGGTAGAGCAAATATACCTGGACTCTTTGTTCAAGAACAAGTAAAATAAGGCATATCTCAGTATTTGTAATTCTCTAGAGTTCTTAAAGATTCTTTAAAGGTGCTAATTATAGACTGGCTTTTAGGTCAAGTGGCAGAACTGCATAAAAATATGCCATTGCGTACTGCAGTGGTGGATCCAGGACCCCAGACTTAATGGGTGTAGACTACGACTCTCTTATGCTCAGCAAGGAACTTCAGAAGCTCGAGAAAATTACCTTGATTATGTGAACCTTCTTATTCATCATGTCCACGAAAAGCCAATCCCTGACGTAAAAGAAATCTAGCAAAATCAACTGATGCAGTCAACCGAGTGCGACACATTCTTCGTACTTCATCAAATTGTTTTTTTAGAGCAGTCTCGATATGTTGGGTTTGTTTCATCAAATCCAGGCATTTGCTCCACGCTTGATGATGTACACTATCCGGTCCTCCAACTTGATCATTCAATATTCCTTTCTTATTCCAAGTTGAGAACCCAGCTACAGTAAATGCATCTCTACTCCCCCTTGCATAGTCAGGTTTAAACAAACAACCTGTTTACACTGGATTTCTGCATGCCGCGTTAATCACGGGAGTTGTGGATTATCGATCAAGATTAAGAGTTAATCGAGCTTTGGATTGACGAGGATTTGGCCCAGGTACAGGACAGAGATAATCCAAGTGGAAGAATTGATGAGCTCAGGCTTGCAAGGATACAAGGAAAGAGAGCAGGTCAGCGAAGGAAGTTTTTCAGGCCGGCCCAGCCCCAAAGAGGCGGCGATATTCAGCTTAGGCCCACCGTGCCTGGGGTTGATGGCCTCAAAATGGAAAGCGTGGGGAGATCACTGCATCCAGGGAAACTACAAGCTAGAGTAATCTTCAAGAAGTCAATGACGTGTTAAGATGGATATTGTCATTTTTATTTATTTTATTGCTCATTTGGAGCATGATTATAAGGAACTATTTTTCTTGTTTCCTTAAGTTTAGCTTTGACATATTTTGCAATAAGATTCTGCCCTAGCTTATTGTCAGATATCCTAGACTCGGCTATATAAGTTAGGAATGTGGATCATTGTGGGCTTCTTCGATAACATGACATTTGCACCACTTATTTATCTATTTTCGGTATTTTTCATTCCTTTGCACTTTATCTTATGCTTTACTTATCGTTATTCAATTCTTGCACTTCCATTTCGCACTTAGGATCATAGAGCCCACCGAGATACTCAGATTATCCATCTACCTCCATCCTAGCTCTTGAACAAAGAAAGAGTTCCATCTGCAGCTTGGCTTTTGGGCCATAACGTGTGTTTCTCTCGGCTTTACGAGGCCAGAATCCATACCACTTGAGTCTTCTGAATTCATAGTGGCCGGACCTATTGAATTGGGTTTTGGGCCAATCTCATCTTTTTTGGCCTAAAACTACATTCACGTGTTGGGAGAATCAAAACGGCTTTACCCTCGTGGCCGTGACAACATTTGGTCAATCAATAGCCACACGTACGTTACATATTCATATCATCAAAGAAACTCGGCTGCCGGTTGGACTTGCGGATCTCTTGAACTGTGGCACTCAATGTTCTTTTCCGATGAGAGCGGCTGGTAGTTCCACTACTCATAACTCTTGAGACAGTGTCCTGATACTCCTGACAACTTGTTTCTTACCACATATAAACCAAAGGGGAGTTGCGCGGTTGTAGGTGGAACACAACTCAAACAAAAGACAGCATCTTTGCTAACACTATACTCCGACCACAGATATTGCTGAAACTAGGAAGGACAAAATCTCCATATCACTTATCCTATTTGTTTCTGTGGAAAATTATACATGAGTGGTTGACATGGCCCTTTTAATAAATATACTCTTCGAACTGCATCTCGCTCATAAGGATGATACTTCCAAATTGACTTCCTTAACCCGGGGTCCCTTTCAAGACTTTCCAAATCAATATCAAGATGAGCTTGCTTTACCAAAGTTCGTAAATCTTCTTTCTCGGTCTCCTCTCCACGGGATTGTTGCCCCGGAGCTGAAGTGGACTTCCTTTAAAGATATCTCTCCGTAATAATCTATTATATAAATGAAATAAAATTAGCAATTTTATATTAGGGCTTCAATTAGTCAATTGAGAGTCTAAAATCGTGAAATCATTAAAATTGTTAATTGTATCAAGATCAATATTCTTGATAGTCAATACAATAAAAATAACTACAATTGTATTTGCACCCCAATGAAATATCTTCACGTGGGAGAGAGAAGATCTGATGATCATCTTCTGAAATTGACCCCAATGGGTTTGCTTTCTTCCACGTGTGAGAGAGATGATTGAATGTAAGTGCCAAGATAGACCAGTGTGGGGAGCCAACTGCAATTAATGCAGGAACCGTTTGAGTATGAAAAAGAATTAGCTGATGGGACAACAATAGGGCCTTCTTAGGCAGAGCAGGAATGCTGGGGTGATCCAACTATCTCGGTAATGTATCTTCTTTTCTTGCCAAGGAAAATCAATCAGAAGGAGAGGGGTCGAGCTTGTATTCTCCCCTCCAACTCTCTCTCCCAAGAATGTAGCTCACATCTAGAAGTTGTGGTTGAGAAGACTAATTCAGAAAATATTCAAGCAGATACTCCGAGCTGAAAGAAGATCGTTCCTAAAAAGAAAAAGAAGATAGTGGAACCCGTAGAATGAGAAGGATTGAGGAAAATATGTTAAACTGATAGGCCAAGACTTCAAGGTCATACATACTTGGTCGATTGGGAAGCAGTGAGATGTGCGAAGCTCGAGTAAATAGCTGAGACTATTAAGGAACGTGGTTAGCATTATAACATTGCATCTCGAATGCGAGTAGTTGATATCTTCTCTCCCCATAGAAATTAAAACCGTAGTATTTGTTGATAGTTGAAGGTTTTTTATGCTTGTATTGAAATTCCTTGTTGGGGTTGCTT
Source organism: Punica granatum (assembly GCF_007655135.1). Lineage (NCBI taxonomy): Eukaryota > Viridiplantae > Streptophyta > Magnoliopsida > Myrtales > Lythraceae > Punica > Punica granatum. Next base: position 26,053,267 of record NC_045130.1, on the reverse strand, counting down.
ACGAGATTGGTTAGGCTGCATGGTAGTATCGAACTAGAATGGTGACAACACTGTACACCTGATAAAGTGAAGTAAGCCACTTTCAAGACAGTCCATTTGTGAGACTCCCTCAATGTAATTAGTTTATTGACTTTCTATCACTAATTTTCTCCTCTGAACTTTTATTTATTTTTTTTTTTTTTGGCGCAGAGTTTACCTCTTAGAATTGAATGGTTAGGGACTGAAAAGTGTCGAATGTGTATGAACTTTGTGTCTTCAAAATATGGGCTTCCCGGTTGAGGTCTAACTAAGCATGCTGATCATCTATCTACTAGATTCTGCTAGATTTTTCATTATTTCCTCTTTGTTACTGGTCTCTTGCTATATATGCATATTATTTGTTCACAAAGTGGCTAATTTTATTTGTAAAGGTTGACATGAATGTCGAGCGTATAGCAGTCCATCTCGGTCGGATACCCCTATAACCACTACCAAATAACCTTCAATTGCATCTGCTTGAAAAGTAAGAAGAAAGTATCAGTGGAGAGCCCTACCTTTCTATTTCTTCTTTTAAGGTATTATTACCAATACAAAATCTGTGCATGCCGAGACATAAAAAAGATTTTGACCTCGTTTACATGTAGATACCCGAAAACAGACGAGATTCAAAAGTATATCTGGCCAGGGCTCTGTACACTTAAATAGCGAACATTGTAAGACTATGAACTTTCCCTTACGAGTAGTATGAAATAGTAGTTTGCTAAAACTACCTATTGATTCCACAAGTGGTTTTGTTTATGATTATGGGTCAGATATGAGTTTCATTATCATTTGATCAGATTTAGAAATATACGTCACAATCTTGTTTAACTGCATATTGTCTTGATTGAGTTTACTTGTGCTGCTCATTGTAATTTTGAGCAGGTATTTTGCATGAAGAGAAGTCCAAATTGCAATGCATGTTCTCTGAGGGGGAACTCCAAACATTCTACAGCACTTGCAAGGTCTAATAGAAAGGATTTTTGCTTCTTTATCATAGTGAAATGCTGCAAATTGAGTTTTAATATATTTTCTTTTCTTTTGTTTTATTATAATTTGGTCATTAGTAAACAATGTTGGCATATATAACTAGCAAAAACAAAGATTTAGTCATAAGGGGCAAATTTTCTTATTGCATTCTGGTTTGGCCTCTTAATTAATTTTTTCAGTCAGTTTCATTATATGTCTTATATTTGTCACCAATACCAAGGATTATATTATAGCAGTGCATTTCCGCTACCAGCAGCACAAGATGAAAGCATAGTGACTTCGGTGGTACATATTTTAGCTCATGAAACTAGTTCAGACCTGAGCTCATCGCTCGTTGCTGATTTTGTCCCACTGTTGGAGTCAAACAATCAAACTAGTATGTGTGAGCCTATTATTGAGGAGCCAGCAACCCTGGAACCAGAGACTTATAACTTATTGTTGAGAGATGTTGAATATTTATGCCTCGACAATGACGACGATGACGAAATCCCGACCATAAAGCTGAATTTCAGTCCATCTGTGGATAATTTGTGAAGTATCATGAATGAGAATAACATGCCTTATCAAGAAAACTCAAAAGCACTAGTTGCTTTGACCACAGATGCTACATCCAATCCTAGGTCCAAGCTAAAATCTGTCACTCGTTACAAAACACCAAGTGTGAGTAGCTATATTATGTAATTGCGGTTATTAAACTCTTACATTATATTATAATTTCAAATAGTTTTATTTTCTTGCCGGTACGAGCTCTCAGATTTGCATCCACTTGTTAGATCGGTACTCTTTTTGCTACTCTCTCTCTTTTAACGAACCATGCATAAATCTATGTTTCTAATAGAACAGCGAACTACTATTTTAGTAACGAAGAAGAAAATGGTAGTTAGTTCCCACCTCAAGTATATGTAATATGTTTAGATTGCAACCGGTTTTCCTTTATCCTCAAGATGACAATATCGTTGAGCGAGTCATCTGGTACTGCTCTACCTTCTTTGAGCCATGGATTCTCTTCATCAATTAGTGACATGCTAATAGCAAAGATACAATTAATTACATGCTATGTATGAATTGATACAGTTAATGACATGCTAATAGCCATAGATAGCATGTCAATAATTGTATATTTGATTTATACAGTTAATGACATGCTATCTATGGTTATAACATGTGATTTAGTTGTATAAATCAAGATTGATCTATACAAATAATGATTTACTATTTATGGTTATTAATGACCAAGTCATCGTAAGAAATGACCATTTCAGATAGAGTTTGAAGGAAAGTTGGTTTACTAGAATTTTAAATTACCTAAAACCCGAGATAGAGAAAACCGTGGCTTAATGTAAACGGTAAGTATCTTATTGATTAGGTCCTTGGCACAGCTCGATATAGTAAGCCACTTCAATTATTATTATTATTATTATAATAGGGGTAAAATAGTAATTTCATACTAATTCATATATTAATATATTATACAGAAATTAAATGATAATACTTAATTTTTTCATAAATAATAATATATAAATATAAAGAAAATATTCAAACAAATATCAAAGAGTATTTCAAAATTTTGATCATTTATTGTCATTTCATTAATAAAAATATATATTTATAATTTTAAGAAAATAAAGAATAAAATTAATAACTTAAATTTAAAGAATTATATCTAATCTTCTGAAAGCTCAATTCAAAAAAAAAATTATTCATGTGACCGATTCATTTTATCTAAAAGATTTCAAATTTATAATACTTAATGAAGTTTAAAAGTTTTGTTAGGTTTTAAGAGTATTATTTTTAATTAAATAAAACTAAAGATCTAATCTAAAAGTACTCAAATTTTGAATTAATTTTCTTAGAAATTTAACTGATTATTGCTATGGCATATATATTACATGAATTCCTCACTTAAGAACTTTTAATACATATTTATATATGTTCCTCCTTCATAAGTTTAAAAATTACAGCATTAAAAATTTATAAATATAAAAAATAAACTCTTACAGGTTACTATAAACTATAAATTTATACCAATCATTGTTTTTCATATTTTAATTTTTATAATAGAATTTTTTGTATAGAATTCGTGTAACGCACGGATCCAATAAACTAATATTGATATATTTCTTGGGAATACAGTGCTATGCACGAACAATTTTCTAATAGTTAATTAAACATTTAAAAAATTAAGCACCTAGTTTTCACTACTAAAAATCCATATATATAAGTAAATTAACTCCTAGGTAATAACTGCTCTATCATTAATGAAACAAATTATTAAAATAATTTAATAAAAATATCGAAAGAGCTGATTTAATTATTCATTGGACCATTTAAAATTGATCTAATTTATTAATAGATTACAATGTGAAACCTGGAATTAATTATTCAAAATATTTTATTTGTGAATAGGCAAATTGATTTTCCAAATGTCAAAATAATTTTTATAAGAAAAGATGTATAAATGTGTTAAAACGAACATATATAATGCAAATAATATAATCAATAAAAAAATTAATTGTCACATATAGAACTTCCTAATAACATTATATTCTTAAAAGAAAAATCATGACATAGCACTATGAACTTAAACTCATAAATAATATAAAAATAACACATATGAGATGTCATATCCACCGTTTTTCGAAGAAAAGGACAAAACAAATTTTCATTCTAATTACTAAACTTTATGTATGGGATAAATATATATCAACAATAAATTTAAAGATATGAAGCATATTAATTGAGAAAATTACACGAAATTATTATTGTAATAGTTACCTTACACTAATTTAAAAAGTCTATTGAAGATTATCATTTGAAAATTTTTATTATTTTTAATAAAAATAGCTGGCATTTTAATTTGTAAATAGTTATAATAAAACATGATATCCATATATACGAATATGAACCCATGTAGTGTACGGAAAAAAAAAAACTAGTATACTAGTAAAAAATTGGCTCCTGCAATAATAAATGACCTATCATTAATAGATGAGACTAATACATATATCTTGGTGTGCAAGTTTTTATTCAGAGTTTATCACATAGAGTTCACAACAATTAATTTTTTATTTTATTTTTCTCAACATTTCGTTAAAATTTGCACATGTCACCTTTTTGTATCAGTCTCACCTGTATATATATATATATATTTCCAATTCATTTGGGTCGTTTTAGTTTTTGTACATCCTAGTTTAATTTGTGTCGTACTTTAGTTTTAACCTCGAGTCCAATGACCATAGCATTTGATTTTGGGATAAAGCTTTTTGCTGAGAAGCTTGTAACCCGGGATTATCCGAAACACCCCACTCAATCGATAAGGCCTCTTCTCTGCAACGGAGAAGTGTAGGCAGGCATTAAGCGAGAAAGCCGAGAGGGAAGGCTATGGCGCTTCATCTGCTTTGCTCTCCGGCCACTTCTCCCCTCTGCAGCTCCCTCTCCTCCTCTTCCACCGCTTCCTCTTCTTCCCTGAAACAGAAGCTCCAAACCCTCAATTTGCCCCATCATAAACCCTACTCCTCTCTCTCACTCCACTCCAAACTCTCCCCCTACAGGGCCCAAGTCTCTGTGCAGGAACCCATCCTGCAAGAAGAAACCCAGACCCCCTCAGATACCGGCGACTCTCAATCCCCAGGCAGCGAGAGCAGTTCTTCCCCCAAAAGCTACATATGGGTCAACCCCAACAGCCCCAGAGCTTCGAAGCTCAGGCAGAAGTCCTACGACGCGAGGTACGCCTCTCTCGTGAAAATCGCGGAGTCTATTAACAATTCGACGGAGGGCGAAGTTCATGGAGTCCTGGGGGATGGGTTGGGCGATCTTGTGTTGGAACAGGACGCTGTGGTTATCCTCAACAACATGTCGAACGCCCTGAACGCTTGTCTCGCGCTCGAGTACTTTCAGGGGAAGTTGAAGCCCCGGAAGGAGGTCATTCTCTACAATGTGACAATGAAGGTGTTTAGGAAGTGCAGGGACTTGGACCGCGCCGAGAAGCTGTTCGATGAAATGCTCGAGAGAGGGGTTAAGCCCGATAATGTGTCTTTCTCGACTATAATTAGCTGTGCCAGGATGTGTTCTTTGCCTGGTAAGGCGGTGGAGTGGTTCGAGAAGATGCCCGAGTTCGGGTGTGACCCGGATGATGTGACCTACTCCGCTATGATTGACGCTTACGGTCGGGCCGGGAATGTCCTCATGGCCTTGAAACTATACGACCAGGCGAGGACTGAGAAATGGCGAATCAATGTCGTCACCTTCTCAACTCTGATTAAAATCTACGGGCAGGCAAAGAATTTCGACGGGTGCTTGAATGTGTACGAGGAGATGAAGGCTCTTGGGGCAAAACCGAATCTGGTCATCTATAACACCTTGCTGGATGCTATGGGCCGGGCAAAGAGGCCGTGGCAGGCAAAGAATATATATAAGGAGATGATTGATAACGGGTTTTCCCCGAATTGGGCCACTTATGCAGCTCTTTTGAGGGCCTATGGGAAGGCTCGTTACAGCGAGGATGCTCTCGCAATTTATCAGGAGATGAAGGAGAAGGGCATGGAGTTGAACACGATACTTTACAATACACTACTGTCAATGTGTGCTGATGTCGGGTTTGTGGACGAGGCAGTCGAGATATTTAAGGAGATGAAGAGTTCTTCATTAATTACATGCAAGCCCGACAGTTGGACCTTTTCATCCTTGATTACGGTATATTCATGCAGCGGACAAGTCTCTGAGGCTGAGGCCATGTTAAATGAGATGATTGAGGCAGGTTTTGAGCCTAATATATTCGTGTTGACTTCAATGATTCAATGCTACGGGAAGGCCCAGCGGACCGATGATGTGGTAAATTCATTTAATAGACTCTTGGAGTTGGGAATAGTTCCTGATGACAGGTTCTGTGGGTGCCTTCTTAATGTGATGACTCAGACACCGAATGAAGAGCTTGGGAAACTTGTAAATTGCATTGAGAGGGCTAATCCGAAACTCGGGTGTGTCGTTAAGATTTTGATTGAAGATGATAACGTGGATGCAGATTTTAAGGAGGAGGCATCAGGGCTCTTCAACTCCGTCAGTGCTGAAGTGAGGAAGGCTTACTGTAATTGCCTAATCGATCTCTGTGTCAATGCAAATTTATTGGAGAGAGCTTGTGAGCTATTGGACCTAGGCCTCACGCTCGAGATTTATAGGGACATACAGTCCCGGAGCCCTACTCAGTGGTCCCTACACTTGAAGAGCCTCTCACTCGGCGCAGCTCTTACCGCTCTACATGTGTGGATAAATGATCTATTGAGGGCCGTGAGCTCAGCGGAGGAGCTTCCTCCACTGCTTGGGATCAATACAGGACATGGAAAACATAAGTATTCTGATAGAGGCTTGGCCAGTACCTTCGAGGAGCATCTAAAGGAGCTGAATGCTCCATTCCACGAGGCACCTGATAAAGTTGGGTGGTTCTTGACCACAAAGGTTGCTGCCAAATCGTGGTTGGAGTCGAGGAGTTCACTCGAAGTAGCTGCCTAATGAGTTTTCTGCAAGGTACTTGTCCTCTTCGACTTGCTTGCGCTTTTTGGTCTCATCTGTGTTCGGGAGCTAAATTTTTGTAGACTGGAGATGATATCCTTAAATATCGACAACTGTTGAAGGATTTCGACTCTACTTATTTAATCAAAATTGTATTTGATACAAGGAATCATCTCCAGGAAGGAGACAAGTGAAATTCATTTTGCAATTGTAGTTATATATTCGACTCTACTTATTTACTAAAAATTGTATCTGATACAAGGAATCATCTCCAGGAAGGAGACAAGTGAAATTCATTTTGCAATTGTAGTTATGGATAACGCTTGCATAGATCAGAGTTTGTCAACAATCTCAATCTGGACCATAATCCATGAATGAATGAGGTTGCGTTTGGGGTGTGTTTGGATTGAGAGTTGAGTTGAGTTGAGTTTTGATTTTAATTGGTTTGTAATGATTGTATTGTTGAATTATGAGAAAAAAGTGTAAAAAAGTAATAAATAATTGAGAGAAAATAATGATTAAGTAATGATTGTGTTGTTGAATTGTGAAAAAGTAATGAATAGTTAAGAGAATTTAATATTAAAAATTGAATTGAATGGTTAAAAATATTTAAAAAATAAAAAAAGTAATGATTGTGATGTTGAATTGAAGATAAGTGGAGTTGAGTTGAGTTGAGTTGAAAATTGTTGCGAATCCAAACACACTCTTGGTATTTGAGATGAGTTGAGTTGAGTTTTGGTTTTAATTAATTTGTAATAATTGTGTTATTAAATTATGAGAAAAATATGAAAAAGTGTGAAAAAGTAATGAATAGTTGAGAGAAAGTAATGATTAAGTAATGATTGTGTTGTTGAATTGTAGAAAAAAGTAATGAATAGTCGAGAGAATTTAGTATTAAAAATTGAATTGAATGGTTAAAAAAATGAAGAAAAATGAAAAAGTAATAATTGTGTTGTTGAATTGAAGACAAGTATAATTGAATTGAGTTGAGTTGAACAAAATTCTTAAAGCCAAACAAGGCCTGAATCTGCCCAGTAAGTACTAGGTTCTAAGGAGAATGATCCTGGCTTGCTTCCCGTCATTCGATGATTCCATGCCTTCGTACCAAATGCAGCATAAGATAATGGCCCATCACCTCTGAAAGTTTTTGATAACATGTCTAGACGGCTGTTCCTTGATCATGATGCATTTACATTTTTTCGCGTATCTTAAATGTGATTCTTTGTGTTCTTGCATTCTGGTTTGTATGCTTGAGGAATATTGAGAAGCTTTGATAAAATACTCAAAATGCTGAAAGGGAAGCCGAAGAACATTCAGCTTGTCCGTCTTCTATGGTTTTTTATTACGTTATCTAATCGGTCTCTTGGTATATCTGAACATATGAACACCCCGCTGTAGACCTGAGGTTTTAGGCACAGAATTTGGATGCCTGCTACCGAATGTACTAGTTTAACCGGTAGACATTAAGAATTCTTTGCAGAAACCTTCGGTCTTCTATAATCGTAAATGATTTATTTAGCATTAGACTTCTTAGTATGCAGATGTTAATTTACAAAGACTAAGGTGGTTCTACCCATTAAATAAATCCTTCACTTAAAACATAAATATTTTGAATATGCCAATTTATTCCGGTAAATATAAAATTCCCCCCTTTATTCAATTAGAAAAGCAATTCAATTTTGGGGCATAATGGCTCGCACGTCAATTTGCCTTGAGCGTTAATAAATTCCATAGGCGAGCCTATAAGTATGTGAACTACCAATTTTTCTAAGCCATGTATGCAATATGGGTAATTGCATCGGTCTCCTTTGTCACATGCACCACGCCAAGGCTCGAGTTCTCAGTGGCAGAGGAGAGCTGAAGATCGAACCAGAAGTGCCCGCTATGACAAGTCTACCATCTTGGCTATTCATTGGCCCCAAGATTGTTCCCTGTACAGAGCCTTATTCTCCTCCACCGCTGGATCACGCACTTGAGCCCGGAGAGATGTTCAAGGGGAACAGCCATTTTGTAAAGATCGTTGTGACCAAAAGGCAACTGGAGTCGATGCTGCGAGATGGGAAGGACATCCCTCATATAGGGGATATCGCCGTTCGGCTCTTGGAGAAGCCTTGGGTCGAAGAAGAGTGCCCAAAATGGAGGCCTTCTTTGGTGACCATCCCAGAAGTTCAGAAGTTTTGAGGCGACCGCCTATTAGTTTTTCAGCTGCCTCCATGCATGACAGGAGTAATGTAATTGTTGATCTGCTGTACAGCTTCTGATTAGCGGCATCCTGACAATGTCAACTCACGAATTGAGTTGCCGTCACATGCTGTAACTTAATGCCGCGTTTTCTTGTAGTTATCAGCGTTACAGAACCTTAAAAAACAGTCTAATAAGAAAGAAAAATGTCTCTGTTAACATTATTATTAATGCCAATCGAACAGAAGCCCTTTTGCAGGATTTACAATATCAAATTCCCAAATCAATCGCATGAAATCCGAATTCATTTCCCCTTATATACACGAAAAAATAATGAAAATATAGTTTCACTTCTGCTTCAACCTTCAAGAAATCTTCAAGATGATTTTGTTGTCGCTCTGCCGGGATTTTCATACATTCACAAGTTAGAATTGGGAAGAAAGGAAAAAGAAAGGATGAACATACGAGAATTGGTTATATATAACAATACCATTTAGAGGATTTTGTGCTCTTGATGTTCCTTTTATCATCCATCACCTTCTGTGCTGCAGCAGCAGCCTCCTTCTCTCGCATCGCCGCCTCTCTCTTCTGCTTCTTTGACTCCACCTCGATCGACTTCGTCAATGCATCCACCTTCTTCATTAGCATCTGAAAACACGGGAAACAAATCCTATTGTTATTTCTTCGAGGAGCTGTAATTCTTGGAACCACTTGAAACCGGTTTTCCTTATGTTCTAGGAGATTGATCATGATGGTAAATTACCATGATTTCCTGGTCCTTGGCATTCAAAGAACTATCTTTCGCCTCGCAAAACTTCCTCAAACTTATCACTTCCTTCTGAAGTCGATCGTACAGAAATCCAGAGACTGCATCTTCAGTCCCCTCTTTATTGTCTGAAGCATTACTTTCTATCCTTCCTTTGTTGTCGAACTTTTGGATGTTCTCATCAGAGTTTGCCCTCTTCTCTGAATTTTCCTTCCCGCTGCTATCAACAACTTTGCTCCTGGAAGCCCACAGGCTTCTCCTGACAATACTCTCGTCGGGGTTAAATTTCTTCCTAGAATGATTGTTCGGTTCATCCAGCGAATTTGGCTGTATAAGAGGAGTGCTTCTAATGGACGAACCCCTGGGCTGTGAAGACGATCTCTTCTTTAACCCTCCATTGCTTGTTAAAAACCCGAAAATATGATTTGACTGTTCGGTTATAGGGGATGCCGATACTGAATTTGGATTCGTTGATAGACTTGATACTTGCCTTAGCCCATCCTCTAGTGTCTTTAACCTCAGCTTTAGTTTGTCCTGAATTATGAAAGAATATTCCATGATTTCCTTTACGTTCGATACAGTTAATGATAGAATACCGAGCATTTTTTATTGGACCACTGTGGTTGGAAAGTTTAAGCTAAGAGTGAAAACGTTTACCTTCAGTTGCGCTTCAGCCTTTGCTGTTCTTTCCGAGATAGCGAGCTTGTCTCTCAGTTTTTGCATTTCCGCCTGATATTTATTCAAGAATCTCTCAGTTGTCGAAATGCAGGAGACGAAGACCATAAGATTTCTCGATATATCTTCGGCACACGTGGAAATAGAAAACAGAAAACCGAAAAGTACCTGCAATATTCTTCTCTCCTCAAGCCACTGTTTAACAGGCATAACCTTGTCATTCTCATCCTTCCACTCATTGGCCACCACTGCTGCAACTCTGTTCGCCGATACTTTCACCCTCGCCAGTTCCCTCTCCAGAGTCCTCTTCTCTTCCTGCAATTATTCTGACTTTTCATTCGAGTGCCCTCATTTTCCTTAAACACATACAAGTTAGCACATTGGCAGCCAGCAAAAAGTGCGAAACTCGCTTACATTTAGTTCGGAGATTTGCCTCTTGTAGTCTCTGATTGCATTTGCTGCGGCCCCTCCTGCTAGAATGGCTTCCTCGAGATCCTGAATAGTCTGGCTCAGTTTCTCGACTTCTACAACTTTCTGACGGTTCGTTTTCTCTAGAATCCGGTTCTCCTCCTGTGTGGAGTTCAGTCATTCATAAATTCACATTTTAATCAAAATGCTTTCTACGCATAAAAAGGAAAGCAATTGAAACGTGCCTGGCAAATCTCAATCTGCCTCTTTAGCTCGTAGTTTTGATTCTGAACCTCCTCCACGATAAGAGCTCTTTCTAGAGCACTTCGAAGGATCCGCTCCGCCTCTATGAGGGCAGACTCTTTTGATTTGGTGAGACGTTCCAGGGCCTTCTTGTCCTCTTGTAAGGCCGCAACCTTTAAAGAGAGTGGTTTGATAACGATAAGCGGTCAAGTAAATTTGTAATTTTTGAGATGTCAGATCTGCATGTCTTTATCACCTCATTTTTGTACATTTTCAGCTCTGACTCTAGAGGGGCAAGGACGGACTCGATCGGGGGTAAGTCATCATCCTTCTGATTCATGTGCAGCCTCCGAAGGGTTGCTTCAGCAGCATATTGAGCAGCCAATGCATCCTTTCTTTCATTTCCGAGTTTCTTGATCTCGAGGTTCTTCATTAACAAAGAGAAATGTAAAATGCCATTTCAATGTTATTGTTGAGATTGAAATAATGTCAGCTCAGAAGCCATCAGAAACTTGCCTATCTCTCACCTTATGCTCAAGAAGCTTTTCAGAGGCCCTGAGTTTCTCCTCCAACCTGTCAACTTCATTTTTCAGCTGGAATAGGAGAATTCGAATTATGAGAGAACAAGCAAACGGAGTGAAATGGGTCAAGATATGCATATGTAAGGGCAGAAGAAATCTTGGATTTGTATTTATGAACTACAAACCAAGCCTTATGTGGCAAGCGCGAATTGAGCAACCTGATTGCAGCTCGGGTTTGCCCCAGGTACGTAAACCTTATCGCAAAAGAAGTTATAGTATTCTATTTCGGGCTAGAAGATTAGGTTCGTCTCAATGTGGGTGAGTCGTGGGAATGTCTAAGATGAACCTAAGCATTACTCATGCAGGTTAATGTGAAGGCCGTCACAATCAACAGCTGCAATTAACTCGACTTCTATTGTACCCACTGTAAAAGTAATAATACCTCTTCGATGGCCTTATCCTTGAGAATCTCTGCGGCTTTCAGAGACTTGATCTTGCTCTGAGCAGCTCCAAGTTCTCTACCCTTCTCTGCACACACCCCATAAGAAACATTACATCAGTTGCAATTTAAAGGCTGTATCAACTCGAGTAACCAACCTCGACTCAGCTACACAATTATTTTTCAAACCCGATAAACCAGCCAGTCGAGGACAATGGAGGAGTCGCCTTGCCTCTTAGAAGATTCTGCAGGCGGTCGAGCTCGAGCACGACAGGGTTAGGTTGAGAAACAGAGAGCTCTCCTCCTCCTCCTCCTCCAAAAAAGTTCTCTTCCGAGCTCATCTTTCCTTGTCACTTATCGGTCGCTCGGAACTATAAGATCAGAGCAGGGCTTTGAGAAGACCGAAAGAGAGATATCTTGCCGATTTGGTCGAGGAACAGAGGAGAGACCGTTCTTATATATATATATAAACGGACATACACAATGAATGCTGTGCTTGTGTTCAGAAATTTGAGATGAGAGGATTCAACAGCAGTTGACGAAGAAGAAGAAGAGAAAGAAGGAGAAGGGGTTACCTTACCATACTCTCAAGCAAAGATCAGTGTCAAGCTTTCATATCAGATTGGCCGGCCGAGCCGGCTGAATTTCCTCCTCCTCCCCTGTTTTCTTCCTCTTGGGAGCCCGAAAGTAACCGTTGCCATTTGGATTTTTATAATTATGAACTAATTAACTAATATTTTGACATCGGTCTTCCAAGGAAAAAAAAAATCTCATATGATCATTAACGAGTAATGAAATTATTTTTATTGTACAAATTTATGACCTATTATCCATGTGCTAAGCCCATCAATTCATCAGTTTACTGTAATTCTATTTGTATTTTCTTGGGATAAGAATACCGAAAAATTTCTCATTTTATAGAATTATATTTGTCAAACTTTTGTTATAATCACTTTTTTCCTTCTTCTCTTCCGTATTTTCACATTAATCTCAATGTAATTAATGTTTGATTTGATATGGGTTTTTCCCCAAAAATGCATATGCGCAATATTTGTGAGATCCATTTTCCATATTTTCATAGCGTAAAAAATGCTCTCTCTTAGCGTTTGTTGAAACTGCATTTGCAATTTGGCAGCGTCAAATATGATTTCAATTTGAATTTGCTCCCACAAGCCCACCACCAACCGTTATATCCTATCGATTGCGAAATGGAAGTAATTATCTAGAGAACTACACCGCGGGAATTTTCGAGTGGGAACTTTACGTATCATCATGTTCTAAATAGACTCGTTGATCGAAGAATAACACGACAAAGTGTAAGGACAAAATATGGAAACAATAAAGTTGAAGATGATCTATATGTTAACATTCATTGTGCGCATTTTAAAGTCATACACGTATACGAAGCTTATATTCAACCAATAAATACGAGAATATCTCGGGTTGGTGAGAGCGAGAAATTCATTGAACTTTTCAAGTGCGAGAGGAAAGAATTTTGGTTGGATCGGCCGAAAACAAAATGCTAAAAGGAGAGTATATTTAATATGTTTAATTGATGGATGTGATTAAAATGAAGTCTTATGATTACATATGGACCATTGGGGGTTTGACATGAGCAGTCCTTGCTTGTGTCCAAAATATGTAGTGGTTGTTCCCATCTGTGACAACAGAATTAAGATAATGATGATCGCATATAACAATATAATCTAATTACCTTCCAACCAAAAGTAATTACAAGTATTGGTTTTTGCATCAGTTAAATAATTATATCCTCCTCTGTCTGATATGTCTGAGATCATTGTCAATATTCGATGATGATTGGGACAGAGAGTTGGTGTCATTCGATCTTTCGATTTATTTTATTTTCCTTGTACATTTTCATTTGATTCTTCAAAGGAGCTCTCCAACCTTGACAATGTTATTTTCTCAGAAACGTCATCTCTTCACATCATAGCCTCATCTCGAGAAATCCACAACAATATTTTTGCAGAAATTGATTTTTTACTTTTGCATCTTAACATTATTAGCAAAAAAACAAGAACACGTACAGCGTGTACTGTGTTCAGGACGACCCATGTAGTTTTCCATTTCCACGGTAAGAGTTAAATGTGTTTCATGGAATTGAAAAATGATGAACCGTACAACCACTTGACTCGTTTCATCGATGAATGTGCCGATTTATAGATGTTGAGGAAGTACATAGGATAATAATCGATGTTATTTGCATCATTTTAAGGCGAATTCTTTTTATATAATTAACCCAATTTTATTTACTTGAAAGGTATTGGTTTCAAATTGTAAGGTAACTTTTGTTTCTGTATTTCATTTTTTTTTAGAGAATACTGGTGTTACTTTTTTTTTTGATGCATCATGATATTCGAAAACTCAATGGACCCCCGACTAATCTAGTTTGAGCCAGTTCGACCTATCAAGAGATAAAATTTCCTCAACATGAATTTTCTCCATTAAGAAGACTCGGACGTGAGACCTTAATTAAGAGGAATAACTGTCGAATTACTTGAACCAATCAAAATTAGTAGAATACCAACGGTTTCGTATATAGGCTAAGTCTAATACTACTCGAACGTAGACTTGACCTGAACCGCATGATGTTTTTCATAGGTCTGGGGCTCCTATACTACAGGTAAAGTTCAGCGCACTAGGAGTTCAATTTGATGTTTAATCACATTCTCATGGTTTCATATAAAAGTAGTTAGCACCAAGGTCTGATTCCCTGGTGGTAAAGGATAGGGCAATTGTTTTGACATTTTAGGTTTTATGGCAAAAGTTCTATGCGTAGTCAAAATATTTGTAAGGGAGTCGATCACGAACTTAGGGGAGGTCAAGTAAACTGTCCTTTACTGACCACTAGCCCTTTGGTGAGGATTTCGTTCATTGAAGGAGGGGGTTGATTGCCCACTACTCTAACCCCTTTTTTTTATTATTTTAATTTCTTTTTTAAGAAGTAAGTAGTTATAACTGCAGTATATATTTGTTTCCCAAAAAAAAGGGATAAATTTCTAATCCCTTTGGAGCATGTTATTGACCAAATCGACCATAGACACGACTGCATTTGGTTTTACCTCTGTTTATTAATTATTAAGGTTTTCTTCTCTTTGTTCCCGGAAAGTGTTGGACACAATAAGCTCATACTTTGAAGTTTATCAAATGCTTAAGCGCTAAATCTTCCCACTAACCTTTCTTCTTTCTCTTTATTAGTTGAAGTCACTGGGGAAATAGTTTTTGCTCTGAAATTAAGAGAATGAGATAACTGATGATTCACAACTGATAGGGACAAACTAGTGAAGTGGCTTGAAAGATCAAACATAGGATCAATCTATTGTGGAAATTCTCTCATCATCTTCTTTGCTTTAAAGTATACATCTGCTCTACGGTATTCGAATGAATATAAGACTAATGATATATGTCAATCAATTAACCTAACTGGAAGAATAAAAAGAATGAGCAATACCTGTTAGGGTACAACGACCCTGTTATATTTTGAGATAATCACGGTCATTTGGTCTAAGAGGTAATTCTCCTCAATTAATGACGTGGTATATTATTTATTACTTGATTGATATTCTTCCTTTTCATGCGTGAGATAGAATAGTTTTGAAATTTTATCACGTACAGTTAATTAAATTGAATCAACAAGTTTATGCAGAGGTTGAATGTATGAGTATATTATGTGAAATTTTGATTATCATAATCGTCTCTTGTTCAAAAAGTTAACTTAATTAAAAAAAATGTGATTTATTATTTTGTTACATTACAATCCTTGCCAATAGTTAGGGGGTTGTCGTAAATCTTCAACGATCTATCGTATACCCTCGACGTTGTGTGTGAAGAGCTTAATCCATGTTCATTATGGTTCACCTAAAATCGTAGAAAACTAAAATGTTATCTAATTACTTTTATGTGACGATATTGAAAGGATCCACATCCTCTATCTTGAGGTTTCTTAACTTATTTTATTAAATATAGTTGTTTTTTTCATTTACGAGAGAGGTTGATGAGCCTAATAGAAATTTTAATATATAATAAAAGGATACGAGTAGTTCCGCTGAGTATCAAACTTAAAATTTCTTAGTCACAGATGAAAACATGCCACGCTGCACTACACTCTCTGTGATATTATATATAGTTTTTTGTTCTTGGATTTCGGCCGGTGTTTCCAATTAAAACATTTGTTCTCTCGTCATGCTTTTCATTCTTTTTCTCTTTTGATCTGGGTCACACCTACAACATTATATGGACAAAAGAATAAAGAGTGAATAACAAAAGTATTGGTTGAGTGGTAAGTAATTTACTCTTATAAGTTGGAGAACACACGTTTGACCTCTCAGAAAGCGTACTTGTTGGGAGGGAAAATAACTTTTAATACTTGATCTCTCGACTAAATTAATCAAATCAAATTAGGCTTCTAGATAACAAGATACACACTAAAAAAAAAAGAAGCGCAGGGATATAAGATATTCGACAATCAGGGAAGAACCACGAATTTGGAATGAGTGGAAGCTAGTTATTGAGGGGGAATAGGATGATAATAATAATAATTATTATTATTATTTTGAATTAGGAAGGGTGAAGATGAAAATTTTTATCAAAAATTAAGCAGTAATATATAAATTTCCCCATCGCTTCACATTTGCAGGAGACGACGGGCCCCCATTACCTCCCTCAGTTCATCCCTATCAACAATACGATGTCGTGCCAAATAGATTCAAAATAAAAATTAAATTGAAACAACTTTTATCAATTCAAATCTGCAAGACTAGCGCAACTATTCCATGGCAATTTCCTCAATCATAAAATCCAGAGAACTTATTAGTTCAACAACTAGCAGCTTCACCATCCTCTTGGAGGTCAACCATTTATGATGCGAGGCAATCTTCTCGCAAGGAGAAATAAATT